>NC_092775.1:47106955-47407112 GCF_047496795.1 Chiloscyllium punctatum | reverse complement strand
TTTAACATTAGCTACATTAAAGAAAAGCTTTCCCCTATTTGTGCTTGCTTCTTTTCCCCGTCAATTTAAATTTTCCCTTGAGGATTGTCTCCGTAACCATTGTGTCCAGATGCCTCATGATTATGAACATTTCTACCAAATTTCCTTGTTATTTATTCTTCTCTAAGATGAGCTTTGTAATTTATCCATGCCTCTGCTTACAATGTTCAGGATCTTGTATGCCTTATTAATCACTCTCTCAACCTTTAAGAGGTTGTGCAACATACACCCCCAGGTTTCTTTTTCCTTGCATCCTCTTTAGAATTGTTTTATCATTTTATATTGCATCTCTTCTTCATTCTTATGGCCCAGTGACTCAGTGAGGCACTGCTGCCTCACAGCACCAGGGTCCCTGGTTCAATTCCAGCCTTGGGTGACTGAGTTTGCACATTCTCCCCGTGTCTGCCTGGGTTTCCTCTGGGTGCTCCAGTTTCCTCCCACAGTCCAAAGGTGTGCAAGTCCGGTGAATTGGCCATGCTAAATTGCCCATAGTGTTAGGTGCATTAGTAAGTGGGAAATGGTCTGCGTGGATTATTCTTCGGAGGGTTAGTTTGGACTGATTGGGCTGAAGGGCCTGTTGCCACACTGTAGGGAATCTAAAAAAATCAATCAGTCATACCTCCCTGCAATATTTTTCATCTGCCACTTGTCTACTTGTGAACTGCTTGAGGACTATTCTCCTCACAATTCACAATATTTCCAAATTGTGCCCTGTGTACCCAAGTCCTAGATAGTAGATAAAGCAGCAACACTGACCACTGAGGAACCTTCTCCAGACAGAAATACCATTTATTTCAACTTTGTTTCCTGTCACTCAGCCAATTTCTTTTCTATGCTGTTACTGTCCCTTTTATGTTATGATCTGTGCCTCTGTTGACAAACGTGTTGTTTGGAAGTTTATAAAATGATGAAGTTATATATAAGACAACTTTTGAAAGTTGTCATATCCATCACATTACTCTCATTAACCATATCTGTTACGTGGTCAAAAAACTCAAGTAAGTAAATTAAACACTGTTTTCCTTTAACAAATGCTTGATGGATTTGATCCACATTTGTTCATATTTTGTTCCAAGTTATAATTTTTATAAGCTTTCCCCATCACCAAAGTTAAACTGAATGGTATGTAATCATTATGTTTTTCTGTGCCCCTTTTTAGAAATGGATGTAACATTTTGAAATAATCCAGTCCTCTGGCATAATCATTATATCCAAGAAACAAAGACGATTATGGCCAGTGCTTCCATGGTCTCCATTTTTAGTTCCTTCAGTATGCGTGGGTGTGTCTCATATAGTCGACCTGGCTACTTAAGGGCTTAAGGGTGAGAAGGTTAACTTAGAACTTGCCTACCATTGACTTAATCAAGAATGGGGTTGGAAAATGTGACAGAAGGGATTTAAGAAGACACTAGTCTCTCCAGCTGGCATCTTGCCACGAAATAATAGTCATCCCACAACCAGCAGCGCCGCCACCACAACGTAAGCCTTAGGTTCTGTGGTAATAAATAAGGATGATGGGGATCTCTGATACTTGAAGTCAAAAGCGGGAATATGGGATATTAAGAAGACATATGGAACACTTGCTTTCATCAGTCGTGGCATAGAGTATAAGAGGTAGGAGGTAATGTTGGAGTTGTACAGACCATTGATCAGGCCACAACTGGAGTACTGTGTGCAATTCTGATCACCTCATTACAGGAAGGAAGTGATAGCACCAGAGGGAATACAGAGGAGGTTAATTAAGATGTTGCCTGGAATGGAGAAATTGAGCTATTAGGAGAGACTACACAGGCTTGGATTGTTTTCCTTGGAGCAGAGAAGATTGAGGGGGAAGCATGATTGAAGCGGATAAGATTATGATCAATATGGACAGGATGAATAGAGAGCAGCTGTTCCCCTTGGTTGCACGGTCAATCATGAGAGGGCATAGTTTTAGGGCAAGGAGCAGGAGATTCAGAGGGGATTTGGGAAAAAGTTTTTTCACTCAGGTGACGGGAATCTGGAATGGACTGCCTGGGAAGGCAGTGGAGGCCAGAAATCTTACAATCTTTAAAAAATATTTGGAGGAGTACTTCTGATATCATAACATTCAAGGAAATGGGACAAGTGCAGGATATTGGGATTAGCTGTGGTAGCTATGTCAGTGCAGGCTTGTTGGGCTGAAGGATCTTTGATGCATGAATCTTTGAATTTAGAAGCTTGTGCTTGCTGTTGATACAGGAAATATATGCTATTTGTACTGTTTCCGTTTTACAGATCTTTTTATGTTTCTCAGCATTACTTATAATTACTGTGTTTTCATTTTAAGTTTTGCATGGTGGTGTAGTAGTGGTCACTGGATCAGTATTCCAGGAGATCAAGCTAATGCTCTGGGGATGTAGCTTCAAATCCCACCCCATCAGCTAGTGGAATTTGAACTCGATTAATAAAAGCTATGATGTAAAAGTAGCCTTGGTGATTGTGATTATGACGGTTGTCATCAATTCAAGCTGCCTGGTTAAAATTACTTCAGTTATGAGGATAAATGGGAGAAGTTGAGACTTTACCTTGGAGAGGAGAAGACTGAGATTACCTGAGTATCGAAGAAGAGTCATGGGGCCTGAAACATAACTTGTTTTCTCCACAGATGCAGCCAGATCTGTTTAGTTTCTTCAGAACTGTTTTTATTTCAAATCTTCCTCTCATTTTGAATTCATAACTTTTTTCTGCTAGAATTACAACGTTGTCCCCTAACTCAGCCACTGGGTTCATACGTCCTTTTTGTTTTGACTTTTGTTTGTTTTAATATTTGAAGTCTCATCGTGAATATGTGCTTAGAGGCAGGAACTCTTAAAGTAGGATCAGACTCATGTGATGTCCTCTCTGAATTCCTTCTAGCACTCATTGTGTGATAGTGACTAGTCTTGGCTCATAAATTTCCATGATAACCCAGCTGCAAATAGGACCCAGCAATGTGCAATGAGCAGCAGCACATAGGCAAATATCTGTTCTGCACAATGCTTTGTTTTGATATCACTAACATGTTTTTTTTCCAAATTACTGGTTTTAAATTGAAACTGCTTCTACAAGCAAATAATTTCCATGATAACCAGTTGTGATTAAGAGCTAGCTGCTTCATAACATAAAGTATTACATTTTATTGCAATCTAGTTGATGTATTGTACTGAGATTTCCAGAAGGCATTTGATAAAGTGCAATATCAAAGGTTATTGCAGAAAGTAAAAACACGTGGGTGGCATATTGACATGCATAGAAGATTGGTTGTCTAACAGGAAGTGGAGGGTAAGAATAAATGGCTCTTTTTCAGGCTGGCAGGATGTCACAGGCAGTGTGTCATTTAGGTCATGCTGGTGATGACAACTCTTTATAATTTATATAAATGATTTGGTGAAGGGACGAAAGGTATAGTGGCTAAATTTGCTGATGACAGAAAGATAGGCAGCAAAGTAATTTGTGAAGAGGGCATAACAAGTTTACAAAGACATACTATGGGAAATTGTGCAATTGTCCACTTTGCAGGAAGAATAATAAAGAAGCATATTATCTAAATCATTACAGCTTGCAAAGTTCTGATGTACAGCAAGCTCTAGGTGACCAAGTGCATGAATCACAGAAGGTTAATACATAGGTACAGCATGTAATCAAGAAAGCAAACAGAATGTTTGGTTTATTGTGAGGGCAACTGAAGGCAGGAAGGGCAGGTTATGCTTGAGTTATACAGTGCATTAATGAAACAACTCTAGAGTACTGTATTCAGAACTTATCACCATATTTATGGAAGAATGTTAATACATTAGAAGCAATTAAGAGAAGATTTACAAGACTAATACCTGGAATGAGCAGACTGTGTTATGAGGAAAGGTGACACGGGCTAAGCTTGATCCATTTGGAGTTTAGGAAAACCAGGGTGACTTATTTGAAACATATATAAGGTACTGAGGAGACTTGACCTGGTGGATATGGAAAGCATATTTCATCTTGTGGTGGAGTCTAGACTCAGGGTCATTTTTAAAAAAAATTAAGTGATCATCCATTTAAGACAGGGATAAGGAAAATAGTTTTCTCTCAGATTATTGTCAAGCTTTGGAATTCCCTTCGTCAACTAACAGTGGATGCAGAATCTTTAATTTTTTTTTCTGACAGAAGTAGATTAAAAAAAAGGAATGAATGATTAGTGGAGATATGCAGGAATGTAGAGTTGAGGTTAAAATCAGATCAACCGTGGTCTTCACATTTTCTCATCAACTTGTTCATAGATGTTATTCCACACCTCTGGGGCAGATGGGCTTGAACCCAGGTCTCAGGGAATTAAGGAGGATGCAAGAACAGAATTTGAGGAGATAGAATGTGAAGTTCTTGAGTAGATTGATGTTAGAAGCAAGGAGGTATTGGAGGTTCTGACGGATTTAAAAGTGGACAAATCTTCAAACCATGAGTTATATCTTAGGCTGTTGTGGGAGATGAGGGAGGATGCTGCCTGACCTGATGTGTCTTTCCAGTACCACACTCTTGGCAGTAGGATCTCCCGCATCTGCAGTCTTCACTTTCTCTTAGGAAGTTACAGGGTCCCAGACCCAAAATTTTAATTCCTCTCTGCCACAGTCGAGGTGCCAAAGGATTGGAGGCCAGCTAATGTGGTTCCACTTTACAAGAAGGATGGTAGAGTTAGTCCAAGGAACTTTCGACCAGTGAATTTAACATCAGTGGTCGAGAAACTGTTGGAGAAAATCTTGAAAGAGAAAAATAATCTCCATTTAGAGAGGCAGTGTTTGATCAGGAATAGTCAGTATGGCTTTGTCAGAGTGAGGTCATACCTAGCAAATCTGGTGGATGTTTTTGAGGAAGGGACCAAGTGTTTGGTTGAGAGTTGAGCAGTTGATGTAATTTTTATGTATTAAGCAAGGCCTTTGACAAGGTCCCATATGGAAAAGTAATAAGTATGGTCAAAGCTCATGGGATCCAGAGTAACTTGCCAAGATGGATAAATGAATCCAAAATTGCCTTAGTTTTAGGAGACAGAAAATGATGGTGGCAGACTGTATTTGTGTAACTGGACCACTGTTTTGTGGTGTACCACAGTGCTCAGTGCTGGGTCTCTTTTATATTTGTGATATTCATAAATGATGAAGATGAGAGGGATGATAAATAAGTTTGTGGATGCTATGAAGACAGGTTTGGTGGTTGACAGTGAGAAGGAAGTTATTTGGATACAGGAATATGTGGATGTTTTGCTCAGATGGGCAGATCAGTTGCAAATTGATAAATATGAGGTGATGCACTTTCGAAGAAGGAATAAGACGAGGAAGTACCTCAATGAATGAAAAGACACTAGGAAGCTTGGAGGAACAGAGGGATCTTGGGGTGCTTGACCACTGATCTCTGAGGGTGGCAGGATAGGTTAATAGGTTAAAGAAGGCATACTTGCCTTTATCACTCATGGCATAGATTATAAGAGCAGGGAGGTCATGTTGGAGCTGCATAGAACTTTGGTTAGGTCACAGCTGGAATACTGTATGCAGTTCTGATCACCATACTATAGGAAGGATGTGATTGCACCTCGTCTGTTACTGCATAATTCTATGATTCTGCTACCTCAGAGTGCACCACAGAGCCATAGGTTTATTGAATGGCAGAGCAGAGCAATACCCTATTCTTTTGCTTTGTTCTTATGTTTATACCTGCAGTTCTGGAGCTTATTAATTTTTGAATAAATATATTTTAATCATATTGAAATTGGCAATTATGAGAATTGCACTGTATTTATCATCTACTGAAATTATTGTCAAATATTGATTCTAATTTTTTATGGGGTTGTACGAATTTTCAGACTGAGATGTCTAATGCAGGCAAAATATTGCAAATGCCGGAAATCTGAAATAAAAACAGACAATGTTGGAGAAACTCAACAGGTCTGGCAGCATCTGTGGAGAGAGAAACAAAACTAATGTTCCATGTCCTAAATGATTTCTTCGTGTTCCAAAGAAGAATCCTATCACATAATGCCTGACATTGGGCAGTAAAGCTTAGAGAACTAGGAAGAAATTATCTTGATTAGAGATTATTTTTACAAACTGGCTTTAATATGTCAATGTTTGAGCTGCTGGTAGAACTTATCCCTATCTGCCTCATAAATTGGGCCTGTTTCTGTTTTACATGCATTTGAATTAAAATCATGTGTGCATAATTTTTTGAACAATGTCGCCAGGAGGAGAAACTTGCAGTCAACACTCAGCATTTTGGAAAATTGGCCCTATTGTGTTCAAAGTTTGTGAGAAGATTTGTAGCTTGGGTGCTCGTTGTTGTGGTTCTGTTCGCCGAGCTGGGAATTTGTGTTGTAGACGTTTCGTCCCCTGTCTAGGTGACATCCTCAGTGCTTGGGAGCCTCCTATGAAGCGCTTCTGTGATGTTTCCTCCGGCATTTATAGTGGTTTGTCTCTGCCGCTTCTGGTTGTCAGTTCCAGCTGTCCGCTGCAGTGGCCGATGTATTGGGTCCAGGTCGATGTGCTTGTTGATTGAATCAGTGGATGAGTGCCATGCCTCTAGGAATTCCCTGGCTGTTCTCTATTTGGCTTGTCCTATAATAGTAGTGTTGTCCCAGTCGAACTCATGTTGCTTGTCATCTGCGTGTGTGGCAACTGGTCGTGTCGTTTCGTGGTTAGTTGGTGTTCATGGATACAGATCGTTAGCTGTTCTCCTGTTTGTCCTATGTAGTGTTTTGTGCAGTCCTTGCATGGGGTTTTTGTACACTACGTTGGTTCTGCTCATACTGGGTATCGGATCCTTTATCCTGATGAGTTGTTGTCTGAGAGTGGCTGTTGGTTTGTGTGCTGTTATGAGTCCTAGTGGTCGTAGTAGTCTGGCTGTCAGTTCAGAAATGTTCTTGATGTATGGTAACGTGGCTAGTCATTTGGGTTGTGGCATGTCCTCATTCCGTTGTCTTTCCCTTAGGCATCTGTTGATGAAATTGCGGGGGTATCGTTTTTGGCGAATATGTTGTAGAGGTGTTCTTCTTCCTCTTTTTGCAGTTTTGGTGTGCTGCACTGTGTTGTGGCCCTTTTGAACATTGTCTTGAGGCAACTTCTTTTGTGTGTGTTGGGGTGGTTGCTTTCATAGTTCAGGACTTGGTCTGTGTGTGTGGCTTTCCTGTACACCTTTGTAGTGAATTCTCCATTCGGTGTTCTCTGTACCATCACGTCTAGGAATGGGAGTTGGTTGTCCTTTTCTTCCTCTCTAGTGAATCGGATTCCTGTGAGTGTGGCGTTGATGATCCGGTTTGTGTTCTCTATTTCTGTGTTTTTAATGATTACAAAGGTGTCATCCACATATCTGACCCAGAGTTTGGGTTGAATTTGCAGTAAGACTGCACACACACTGGATCATCAACCCCACACTCACAGGAATCCGATTCACTAGAGAGGAAGAGAAGGACAACCAACTCCCATTCCTAGACGTGATGGTACAGAGAACACCGAACGGAGAATTCACCACAAAGGTGTACAGGAAAGCCACACACACAGACCAAGTCCTGAACTACGAAAGCAACCACCCCAACACACACAAAAGAAGTTGCATCAAGATACTGTTCAAAAGGGCCACAACACACTGCAGCACACCAGAACTGCAAAAAGAGGATGAAGAACACCTCTACAACGTATTCACCAAAAACGGATACCCCCGCAATTTCATCAACAGATGCCTAAGGGAAAGACAACGGAATGAGGACATGCCACAACCCAAAGGACTAGCCACGTTACCATACATCAAGAACATTTCTGAACTGACAGCCAGACTACTACGACCACTAGGACTCATAACAGCACACAAACCAACAGCCACTCTCAGACAACAACTCACCAGGACGAAGGACCCGATACCCAGCAAGAGCAAAACCAATGTAGTGTACAAAATCCCATGCAAGGACTGCACAAAACACTATATAGGACAAACAGGAAGACAGCTAACGTTCCGTATCCATGAATACCAACTAGCCAAGAAACGACACGACCAGCTATCCTTAGTAGCCACACACACAGATGACACGCAACATGAGTTGAACTGGGACAACACTACTATTATAGGACAAGCCAAACAGAGAACAGCTAGGGAATTCCTAGAGGCATGGCATTCAATCCACAGATTCTATCAACAAACACATCGACCTGGACCCAATATACCGGCCACTGCAGCGGACAGCTGGAACTGACAACCAGAAGCGGCAGAGACAAACCACTATAAATGCCGGAGGAAACATCACAGAAGCGCTTCACAGGAGGCTCCCAAGCACTGAGGATGTCATCTAGACAAGGGACGAAACGTCTGCAACACAAATTCCCAGCTCGGCGAACAGAACCACAACATTGGCCCTATTATTTTTATTAAATGAGCAGAGGAAATATTTCCAAGCAAATGTGCTGTGGAATGATCTACTACTCTGTTTGAAACTGGCTAATGGGAAGGAAACAGGAGAATTAATTTCAGTGCCTGAGCTAAGCTGATCCACTGAGGACATTTACTGATTTACCAGGCACCTAGCCTCACATAAGGGAGTATACCTACCACATGTATCTGACTATCTTGCATTTGGTTTCAGATATAACTGCAAGACAATGTGGCAATGCATCTGGTCATAAATAGTATAAAAGTGGTAAAAGGAGTAGGGCCAATGAGAAACCAGAAAGAGAACTTATGGCCTAGAGGCAGTGGACACAGCTGAGGTGTTAAATGAATACTTTGCATCTGTGAAAGAGGGAGATGGTACTGAAAGTTGACAAAAGTTGACCTGATGAGATGCATCCAAAGATTTTGAAAGAAGTGAGAGTGGACTTTGTAGGTACTCTGGCCATAACCTGTCAGCCTTCCCTCAACTTGGAGGTGTCAGAAAACTGAAAAATAGCGAACATTGTGGCCTTTTTCAAGAAAGGTTGTAAGAACTAGCCGTGCAATTTCAGAAAAGTCAGTTTAATTTCCGTGTTGGGGGAAGCTTCTAAAAACAATGATTAGGGATAGATTAGTAGTCACATGGAAAAAGAGTTAATTGGGAAGAGTCAGCATTGATTTTCAAAGGGCAAATTGTTTTTAACTAATTTGATGGAGCATTTTGAAGAGTGACCAGATGGCTTGATGAGAGTCGCGCTGTTGATGTAGTGTACATGGACTTCCAGACGTGTTTGATACAATGCCCCAGTGTGAAGTGTCACAATGTTGGTCTTTTTACAAGGTTACTATGCCCTTCGGTTTTTTTATCCCCCAGAGAGGAGCTAATGGGCCAGGCTCCAACTAGACTAGGTTTGAAAGGTTTATTGGGGCCCTTTTTGTTTACTCCTAATAAATAATGCCTTCGACATAAGGCTTTCATGTCTTAAAAAATACAGTATAATCCAAGGGCAGTGGCCAGCTAGCTCGCGCACTCCCTCTCTCACTCTTTTCGGAACAACATCATGAAGTCAGGAAGGTCTGTCTGCTTTCTATTTCTGTTCTGTGTGTTTCATTCTGTAATTTTGTAAATAAATTCTATTTGTTTAAAACCTAGCAGTCCGCTCAGCTAATTCACTCTGGGAATATCCGCTATACACTTACCCAAAACAAATAGCAAAGTTACGGTCTGGACTACCTGCTTAAAAATGTTCTGAGGTGTCTGGCATGGTCCATAACAGAAGAATGTTATGAATTATGAGATAAAAGGTACTGTAGCGATTTGGCTGAATGATAGGTAACATAGTGATTAATGCATATTTTTCAGGCTGGACAAAGGTTTATTGTCAAATTCCCCAGGGTTGGTATTGGGGTCGTAGGAAGAATTGTAAACTGATCTCCAAAAAAACTTAGACAATTTGAAGAAGTAGGCAGATAGAAGTGGGAATTCTCTGGGGTTCAATGCAGAGAATGTCTGGTGATGCATTTTGGTAGGAAGAACATTCAAAGACAGTATAAAATAGGGTGTACAATTCTAAAAGGAGTGCAAAAGCAGAGGGACCTGGGTGTATATGTGCACAGATTATTGGAAGTCACAGAACATGTTGAGAAAGCAATTAATAAAGAAAGCAGTATCCCCAACTTTATTAATAAGGGCCATAGCATAGAAAAGTAAGGAGGTGATAAGCTTGCAGAAGATGCTCGTTAGACCTCAACTGGAGTATTCTATATAGTTCTAGGCACGACAGTATAGGAAGGATGTGAAAGCATTGAAGAGAGTGTAGAAGCGATTTACAGGAGTGATTCCAGGGTTGAGAAATTTTAGTTTTGAGGATAGATTGAAAACTTTGTGACTGTTGGAGAGGAGGAGGCTAGGAAGAGATCTGATAGAGGTTTTCAAAAACATGAGCAAGCTTGACAGAATAGATTGTGAGAAGCTGTTCCCACTCCTAAAAGGGTCAAGAATCAAAAGACACAGGTTTGAAGTGATTTGCAGAATGCGATTCGAAATAAAAAGCATTTTTTATGTAACAAGTATTAAGGAAATGGAATGCACTGCATAGGAACATGTGGAGGAGGTAAGTTTACTTGAGGTATTCAAAAGAGTATTTGATGATTATTTGAATAGAAATAATGTGCAAAGGTATGGAGGGGGCGATCAGGAAATTGGCAATAAGTAATAATGTGCATTTGAGCTAGTACAGATATGATTGGCTGACGGTCCTTCTGCACTATAAAACTTGTGATTTTCATTAGACAAGCAACAGGAAATTGGAAAGTTGGCTAATCTGAAGTGATAGGAGAAATTGAGGACTGCAGATGCTGGAGATCAGAGCTGAAAAATGTGTTGCTGGAAAAGCGCAGCAGATCAGGCAGCATCCAAGGAGCAGGAGAATCGGCTTTTTGGGCATGAGCCCTTCTTCAGGAATTCGGGCTCATGCCCGAAACGTCGATTCTCCTGCTTCTTGGATGATGCCTGACATGCTGTGCTTTTCCAGCAACACATTTTTCAGCTCTAATCTGAAGTGAAACTGTTGTCCAATTTTTATGCAAAAGAAATCTTGCTTACGGTTTAAATAATATAAATTGTTCATACTCTAGTTTCTAATGATTACATTGATGTAAAACTGTGAAGATTATAACACTGTATTCATTATTTTAATGTAACATGGCCCATTTCACAGCAGCTGTCCTTGTTTTTACTGTAGTATCATCTATTAATTCTTCATTACCACTGTCAGGAGGGAGGTATTATCAGGACCCATGCACATAGTGACATTGAATTAGCTCAGAATATAGCCAAAATCTTTCATGTACAACCTAATATTCATTTTTTTGCATTACACTGATGTAGTATTTTCCTACAAGCTGGCTGTTCTAAACTACATTTCAATTTTACATGTACTAAATACAGGACAGCAGTAGTAAAGTACATATTTAGAAATATTGTCCAACTGATTTTATATAGCTTTCCACTTACTGGTGGGCATTTAGTTTTGAATAATATCTTTTGAGGAAGCTAATTGTATTTTAGAGCAATGAACACAGTTACATCATGAGCAGTGGTTCATAGAACATAGAAAAATACAGCGCAGTACAGGCCCTTCAGCCCTCGATGTTGCGCCGACTGAAGCCTACCTAACCTACACTAGCCCAATAACATCCATATGCTTGTCCAATGCCCGCTTAAATGACCATAAAGAGGGAGAGTCCACCACTGCTACTGGCAGGGCATTCCATGAACTCACAACCCGCTGAGTAAAAAATCTACCCCTAACATCTGTCCTATACCTACCACCCCTTAATTTAAAGCTGTGTCCCCTAGTAACAGCTGACTCCATACGCGGAAAAAGGTTCTCACTGTCAACCTTATCTAAACCCCTAATCATCTTGTACACCTCTATCAAATCTCCCCTAAACCTTCTTTTCTCCAATGAGAAAAGTCCCAAGTGCCTCAGCCTTTCTTCATACGATCTTCCTACCATGCCAGGCAACATCCTGGTAAACCTCCTCTGCACCCTTTCCAGTGCCTCCACATCCTTCCTGTAGTATGGCGACCAAAACTGCACACAATACTCCAGATGAGGCCGCACCAGAGTCTTATTTTGGATAAAATGAACTGAAGTTCGTTGTGGTTCATCTATTTCTCTGTCCTCTGTAACTGGTGTCTTAACTAAATTTAGGAGAAAGTGAGAACTGCAGATGCTGGAGATCAGAATCAAAAAGTGTGGTGCTGGAAAAGCACAGCTGGTCAGGCAACATTTGAGGAGTAGGAGAGTTGACATTTCAAGCATAAGCTCTTCTTCAGAACGAGATCTGTATGACTCCGTTTCATTAATAAATGATTAATGTACCAGATTTCTATCTAGAAGGACAAAGGTAGCAGACATGTGGGAGTATCACCACCCTTCCAAGCCACACACTTTTGTGACTTGAAACTGTATCATTAGTTTCTCTTTATTGTCACTAGCTCAAAACCCTGAACTTTCCTAATGGCA
Source organism: Chiloscyllium punctatum (assembly GCF_047496795.1). NCBI lineage: Eukaryota > Metazoa > Chordata > Chondrichthyes > Orectolobiformes > Hemiscylliidae > Chiloscyllium > Chiloscyllium punctatum. The sequence goes on along the minus strand of NC_092775.1, from coordinate 47,394,663 downwards.
TTGTGGATGCACATGTACCATCTGGACTGCAGTAAGTATAAGAAAGTGACTCGGCACCACCTTTTCAGGAACATAGGAACAGGAAATGCCACTCAGCCTATTGAGCCTGCTCCACCATTTAGTATGATCATGGTTGGTTGTATATTTCAGTTCATTTTATCCAAAATATGCAGTACACTTTGTCATTGGAATTCGAAATCGATGAATCTCTATTTTAATCATACTCAAAGACTGAGCCTCTATAGGCTTCTGTGCTGGACAATTCCAAAGATTCACAGCATTCTGAGTAAATGTATTGCTCCTCATCTCTGTCCTAAATGTCGACACCCATATTTTTGAGTGTGTCCCCTGGTTGAGCGATAGGTGGAAGGAGGTTAAGGTGAGGGTGATAGGCCAGAGAGGTCGGGAAGAAGATTGCAGGTCAAGAAGGCGGTGCTGAGTCCGAGGGTTGGGACTGAGATAAGGTGGGGAGAGGGGAAATGAGGAAGCTGGAGAAATCTGCATTCATCCCTTGTGGTTGGAGGGTTCCTAGGCGGAAGATGAGGCGCTCTTCCTCCAGGCGTCATGTTGTCATGGTCTGTCTCATCACCTCCTCAAAGAACTCAATAAGATTTGTGAGGCATGACCTGCCCCTCTCAAAGCCATGCTAACTGCCTTTAATCACACTATTCTTTTCTAAAGTCATGAATCCTATTCCTCAGAATTACTTCCAAAACCTTGCTGACCACAGAGATAAGACTTATCTACAGAACATGAATCACAAGAAGCTAGGATCCAAGTTAAGCTGGTAATAAGGAAAACAAGTAGAATGTTCGTCTTTATTTCAAGCTGAATGCTATGTAAAATTAGGCAAGCTTTGCTAAAACTATAAAGGCAGTAGTCAGATTACAGCTGAAATACTGGGAAATGTTTTGAGCTCCTTATCCAAGGGAAGATATGCACAGTTATATCACTGTTCTGCAGATGTTGGTCTGGTGGTCTTCACGGTTGATGGGAAAGATGTTCCCAATGACTGGGGAGTCCAGAACCTGGGGTTACAGTTTAATGATACACGGTAGATCGTTTATGATTGAGATGAAGAGACAATTCTTCACCCAGAGAGTGGTGAACCAGTGGAATTCTCTGCCACAGAAAGCAGTTGAGGCCAAACCATTAAATCTTTTCAAGAAGAAGTTTGGTATGAAATAAATCATATTTGGTATGAAATAAATCAAATAGTATCAGGAAAAAGGAGGTACAGGGTACTGAGTTGGATGATCAACTAACGGTCATATTGAATGGTGAAGCAGGCTTGAAGTGCCTACTCCTGTTCCTATTTTCTATGTTTTTATGACAGGACGGAGTTTACCGTTGCTGTTTCCAGTGCTTAATCAACACTAGGTTGTCTATTGGTTTCATTCCTTTTTGGAGATGTTTTTGCAGTTGATATAACTGAATGGCTTGCAAAGCATTTCAGAGCATCTGAAGAGCAGGTGAAATGATGAAGGGCTTATGCCTGAAACATCGATTCTCCTGCTCCTCGGATGATGCCTGACCTGCTGTGCTTTTTCAGCACCACACTCTCAACTCTGACCTCCGTCATCTGCAGTCCTCACTTTCTTCTATGCCATTTCAGAGAGCAATAAAGAGTCGACCACATTGCCATAGCTCTGGGGTCACATACAGACCAGACAAACTGAGGTTGCCAGATTTTCTTCCCTAAAAGACATTCATGAAATCCAAGGGATTTTTACAATAATCAGCAATGGTTTCACAGTCATCATTAGACTTTTAATTTCAGATTTTCTTAAATACAGATTCCACCATTTGCCATGATGGGATTTAAATCAGGGTTCAACACCAATTACCACCAATGCCATTGCCTGCTCCTCCTCCTATGGAAGGCTATACCAAAAGCTTGCTGAAAATCCAAGTATGTGTCATTGGCTCCCCTTTTTCAATTTTATTTGTAACTTTCTGAAAAAACTCCACCAAATTTGTCATGCTGACTATACCCAACCAAACCAATATTATCCAAGTGTCCATTTATCACATCCTTTCACATGGATTATAGCTGTCAAAAAGCTGAAAGAGATGTGCAATAAATACTAACCTGGTCAGATAGGCCAAGACAAACTTCCAGGTGTCAATCAGACTTACCTCGAGATGGAGATCCTGTTTATGTAGAAAAGTTGCATGCAGTCAAGTTAAAATCCAAATTGCCAGCTCAACCTACAAAATACACTCCAGATAATATTGAGATCAAAGCTTCCTGCTCTACATCGCATTATGGTACAATTCCACTGTACCAAAATGGACAATAATGTCTTGATAGCCTTGTTAAGAAAAATGAAGCTTTGATGAGTGATGTGACTTTCTACTATTTATTATTATCAACATAGACTGCATTTTTGTTATCTCACATTATTCTTAAAGTATAGAGCATTTTGAAAATTTCTCTTTTTTTGTGAGTTATGAATCTAATATCTGTTGGCTGTTAGCTAAATCTATTTTACCTTATGAATGTATAGTGAGACATGAGGCCATTTATTATATTGTATATTTGTTTTATGTTTCTAAGCATTTAAATAAAGTTTTCAGAATGTTACAAAACAGTGTTGAAAGCATATCAAATGTAAGTGGCCTCTTGATTTAATGAACAATGTTAATTACATTGAAAGTGTTCATTAGATGTGCTGTAGTGCTATGCTACCCAAACATACAAAGCAACATTCTTGGCAAAAGTCCCAGTGGCACACTTATTCAATTTGTTGGATTTGCCAATGACTGCATAAATTAAGAAGCCTTGTAATTTGTTATGTTTCAGAATAGTTTTCTGATACATAGTAGTTCATATCGCCATAAGATATGGATTTAAGGTGGGATTGACTAACTAAATGGTTTTGCATAGAATTTGACAGAGTCTATAAAATAGAAACATGGGATCCCGCTGATTATATCAGTAGTATGTTCAAGTTTGTGCTCCTCTGTGAGAGTCTTTTGCTCGAATTACATCTTCCAACTCTATCCCCATAAACTTCACCCTCAATTATTCATCAAGTATCTTCTTAAATGTTTCAATAATATCCATGTGACAGCATGTCCAACATTCTTAGCTCTCTCTGTGCAAAGCAATTCCTCTGATTTCCTTTATTTAATGCTTTCACAATTATCATATATTTGTGCCCATTGTTTTATACTTGTCCACAGATGTCCACTTGTTTTCTGTATTTATCTAGTCAAATCCAAAGAAAACCCAGTTTGTTCAACCTTTGCTGGTTGTACATCTTCTGAATTGTGGTTTCATTCCTATAAATCTTTGCTGCATCTTCTTTTGTGCCTTATCAATAATGGTAGGGGATTTCAACTTTCCAAACATAGCCTGAGACAGTTATAAGATTAATGGTTTGGTGGAGGAATTTTTTAAGCGTGTACAAGAAAGCTTTCTTCTTCAATGCAGGTGTACCTACTAGAGAAGGAGAAATATTTGACCTTCTGTTGGGAAATAAGGCAGAACAAGTGACTAAGGTGTCAGTGGGGGGGCACTTTGGGGCAAGTGATCATAATTCTATTAGTCTTAAAGTAGTGATGGAAAACGATAGAACTGATCAAAAAGTTGAAGTTCTAAATTGGAGTCAGACCCCATTTTGATGGTATTAGACAAGAACGTTTAAAAGTTGATTGGAGGAGGCTATTTGCAGGTAAACGGATGGTTAGGAAGCCTTTAAAAATAAGATTACAAGAGTTCAGAAACAGTTTGTTCCTGTTAGTGTGAAGGGCAAGGTTGGCAGGTGTAAAGAATGCTGAATACCTAGAGAAATTGAGGCTCTAGTCAAGAAAAAGAAGGCAGCTTATGTCAGGTATCAGCAGCTGAGATTGAGTGAATCTCTAGAGGAGTATAAAGGCAGTAGGAATATTCTTCAGAGGGAAATCAGGAGGGCAAAAGGGGATGTAAGATGATTTTGGTAAATGGACTTAAGGAGAATTCAAAGAGATTACATAAGTATATTAAGAGTACATTAAGCAAAAGAGTAACTAGGCAGAGAATAGGGGCCCTCAAAGATCAATGTGTGGTGACATAGGAGCTGGGTGAGATACTAAACAAATATTTCATGGCAGTATTTACTGTGGAGAAGAATATAGCCGCTAGGGAACTTAGGGAAATAAATAGTGATGACTTGAAAAGAGTTCATATTACAGAAGAGGAGGTGCTGGAGATCTTAAAGGTACATAAACTCCCAGGACCTGATCAGAACTTTGTGGGAAGCTAGGGAAGACACTGCTGGGCCCCTTGCTGAGATAGTTATATAATCAATAGCCGCAAGTGAGGTGTCAGAAGACTGGAGGTTGACTAATGTGATGCCAGTACTTAAGAAAGACCATAAGGAGTAGCCAAGGACCTAAAGACCGGTGAACCTTACAATCAATGGGAGTATGTTGTTGGAGGGACTCAGAGGGGCAGGATTTACAAATGTTTGGAGAGGCAAAGACTGATTAGGGATAGTCACCATGGTTTTGTGCATGAGAAATTGTATCTCTCTTACTTGATTTAAGTTTTTTTGAAGAGCTGACAAAGAAGATTATTGAAGGCTGAGTGATCAATGTCTATATGGACTTCAGCAAAGCGTTTGATGAGGTTCCATATGGTAGACTGGTTAGTAAGGTTAGATCACATGGGATTCAAGAGCACTGGCCAACTGGATAAAAAATGGTTTGAAGTAGGAGACAGAGAGTGATTGAAGAGGGTTGCTTTTCAGACTGGAGGCCTGTGACAAGCGGTGCACCAGGCTGGGTTCACTGCTTTTCATCATTTGTAGAAGTGATTTGGATATCAGTATGGGAGGCATGGTTAGTAAGTTTGCAGATGACACTGTTATGGACTAGACAAAAGCCCCTCAAAATATATTAAAAAGATAAGCCTAGACCTTAACGTTTTCTTATTTTAAAGGTAAATATAAGGTTTTGCATTCCAGATGCAATTCAATAGGTCAAACTACTCAACTTTAAGCAAAACACACTTTATTTTTGCACTGCTGTTAAAATACAGACAAAATAAAAAGAAAAGAGTTGACTTAATGATAAGTCTAATGAAACATTTAACAAAATGATATATATTAACTATTACTAATTAACTGTTCCAATGTAGTAACACCCCATAAACACACCCTTGGCAAAGGTAAATTCAGTAAGATAGACTGTCTCACATGCAATTCTAACAGTGGGAAAAGAACCCTAGCTATTAGCTGTAACAAAGAGATGAATAAGAGCATTCCCAACCAGCTTCAAGACCCCAGCAACTGTTGAAAGCTAAAACAAAAAAGTGCTAATTCTGTGGGAGCTTGACCCCATCCATTTAGGCTGATTTTATTGGTCCAACTTTAAAAAGGCCTCCCAAACTTTATTAGCTTTGAACAGATCGCTCTGTACCTTTGTCTCAACCTTTCTTCATAAAAGAAACCAGGACAAAATACATCTCTTAAAGCCATTGTATCATCACAACACCAAAGTAGGTGGTATAGTGAATATTAAAGAAGATTATGTCAGAGTGCAAGAGACCTTGATCAGATGGGCCAATTGTCTGAGGAGTGGCAGATGAAGTTTAATTTTGAGAAATGTGAGGTGATGCATTTTGGTAAAGCTAACCAGGATATAACTTATACAGTTAAGTCGTGCCCTAGGGAGGGAGTAATGATGAGAAAAGTAACCTAGGGGTTCAGGTGAAGTCATTCTTTGAAAGTGAAGTCACAGGTGGACAGGGTGGTGAATAAGGTGTTTGGCATGCTTGCCTTCATTGGTCAGAACATTAGAGTATAGGAGTTTGGACATCATCTTGCAGCTGTACAGGATATTAGTGAGGCCACTTCTATACTACATACAATTCTGGCTGTCCTACTATAGGAAGGATGTTGTTAAACTTGAGAGGGTGCAAAAGAAAGATTTACAGGAGTGTTGCTGGGATTGAAGCATTTGAGTTATCAGGAGAGGCTAAATAATGTGGGGCTTTTCTCCCCCATCAGAAACTGAGGGGTGATCTTATACACTTTTTTTAAATCATGAGGGGCATAGATAGGATGAGTGCCAAGGTTCTTTTCCTGGAGTGGGAAGTCCAAACCGAAAGGGCATAAGTTTATGGTAAGAGGGGCAAATTTTAAAAACATCCTAAGTGGTAACTTTTTCATGCAGAGGATGGTATGTGTATGGAACGAGCTGCCAGAAGAAGTGGTGGAGGCATGTACAATTACAACTTTCAAAAGGCAGCTGGATAGGTATGCGAATAGGAATAGTTTAGAGAGAAATGGGCCAAATGCTGGCAAATGGGACTAGGTCAGATTGGGATGTCTGGCCGGCACAGATGAATTGGGCCGAAAGGGTCTGTTTCCATGCTATATGACTCTGTGATTCTATATTTGCAAACAGTGTTAACAGAACTATAATTTAACTCACTTTTCCACTGCTGTATTATATTCCTCCATAGAAGTAATTTATTTTCACATGCTACAGTCTTGACAGTTTATGTTTCGAGTATTTAGTTTCTTAGGAATATGTGTACCATCAGACAGAGGAGCCATTTGGTCTATCAGGTCTGCTCCTTCATTCAATGAGATCATGGCTGCTATGATAATCTTCAACTCCACTTTTCTGCCTCATCTCCATTACCCTTAATTCTGATTAGCAATCTGAATATATTTAACAACCAAGCCCTGACAGTGCTCTCTAGTAGAGGATTTCACACATCCACTGACCTCTAAAGAAAAGTGTCCTCCTCATATCTGACTTAAATGGGAAACCCCTTACTGTGAGATTATGCCCTCCGGTCCTAGACTTTCCCACAATGGGAAACACAGCATCATCCTGTCAAGCCACTAAAGAATGTTATATATTTGACTTAAGATTGCCTCTCATTCTTCTTGAGTACGGACCCAACTTACTCAACTTCTCATAAGATTATTCTCCCCTACCCAGGATTAACCAGTGAACCTTCACTAGACTGCCTCTGATGCCAGTTTATCTCCCCTTCAATAAGGGAACCAAATCTGTTTACACTATTCCAGGTGTGGTCTGACTAATCTTTCTTTATAGTTTTAGCAAGACCTCCCAGTTTTATTCTCCATTCTCTTTAAAATAATTAATAAACATTCCGTTTGCCTTCCCTATTACCTGCTGAACTCAGATGCTAGCTTTTTGTGATACATGTATGAGGACTTCCAAATCCCTCCATGCTACAGTTTTCTGCAGACATTTCCCATTTAAATAATATTCATCTCTTTTATTCTTCCTGCCAAAGTGGATTTCCTCACATTTTGTAACTTTATATTCCTTTTGCTAACATTTTATGCACTCACTCAACAACCTATGAACCGTCTATAGACTGTTTAGCATCCTCATTACTTGCTTTCCCACCTATTTAAGCAGCAGCTGCAAATTTGACGATAGTACATTCCTTGATTTTTCCACTCCTGCAAAACTTAGATTCCCCCTGTTCAAATAACAAGTGACTCCTTAATCCTCCTGCCAAAGTCAAGCATCGGCTGCTGATGAGGTGAAAATTAGGAAAATGCAGACATTTTCGGACATGACACCAAAATTGGTGGAATAGTGGACAGTGAAAAGATATCTAAGATTACAACGGGACCTTGATCAATTGCGCCAGTTGGCTGAGGAATGACCGATTAATTCAGATAAATGCAAAGTGTTGCACTTTGGCAGAACTGACACGGTTAATTAGATTAGATTAGATTAGATTACTTACAGTGTGGAAACAGGCCCTTCGGCCCAACAAGTCCACACCGCCCCACCGAAGCGTAACCCACCCATACCCCTACATCTACATTTACCCCTTACCTAACACTGTGGGCAATTTAGCATGGCCAATTCACCTGGCCTGCACATCTTTGGCCTGTGGGAGGAAACCGGAGCACCCGGAGGAAACCCACGCAGACACGGGGAGAACGTGCAAACTCCACACAGTCAGTCGCCTGAGGCGGGAATTGAACCCGGGTCTCAGGCGCTGTGAGGCAGCAGTGCTAACCACTGTGCCACCGTGCCGCCCATAATGGTAGTGTGCTGGTGAGTGTTGACAAACGGAGAAACCTAGGGGTACAGGTACATAGTTCCTTGAAAATGGTGTCACTGCTAGACACAGTGGTGAAGGAGGCATTTGGCACGTTATATTCATCGGTCAAAACATTGAGGACAAAAGTTGGGAGCATAATTTTACAACTGTTCATGACATTGGTGAGTATAGTCCTGGTTACCCTGCTAAAGGAAGGAAAAGTGAAAGGGTGCAAAAAAGATTTACAAGGAAGTTAAGGAGACTAGAAGGTTTGAGTTGTAAGGAGAGGCTGGATAGGCTGGGGCTCTTTTTTTTTCCCTGGAGTGCAGGAGGAGTGACCTTAAAATCACGAGGGCCATAGATAAGGTGAATAGTCAAGGTCATTTCCAGAGGAAGTGGTACAGACAAAACAGTTATAACACTTAAAAGACATTTGGACATATGCATGGATGGGTAAGGTTTAGAGGGATATGGGCCAAACGCAGGCAAATTGGATTAGTTTGGTTTAGGAAATCTGGTTAGCATGGAGGAGTTGGGCTGAAGGGTGTATTTCCGTGCTGTATGACACAATGATATTTGACTGTAATAGGATTTTAAAGTTTATACATGCTAATCAGTGAAGAGCTAAATTTTTAAAAAATCACAAACTAGCCTTGAACTAAAAAGGAGACTGTTTAATGTTGTGGTAAGCCTCCTTGCTTTCATTGGAGGATTTGACAAAAGTCATCTGAATGGAGCTTATTCAAAAATGCTTGAATGTTGTAGAATCAATCAAATTTCCCTTCCACATGGAACAAAATTCACGTGGAATTCTTTACCAGTCAGACACTCTTCTCTGTCAGTTTCGTGCCTACATGGTGAAAGTTGAAATGACCTTCATGTGCAAAGACTTGAGCAAAAAAAAAAGCAGATAATGTTGTAATGTTGGAAAAACTCAATACACTACACAGCATCTCTGGAGAGAGAAAAACAGGTTAATGTTTGCCAGAATGGGAGTACTTGCAGAACAGGAAAAATTGGATGAAAGGAAAGAAGAAAATTGGCAATCAGAAATTAGATTCAAGGCAGCAATGTGAAAAGGGATGATGATACAAGACAAAAGAAGATGGCAATAGGATGAATAAAGAAGTAAACAAATAAAAGATACGTCCAGAGGTCATATCTGTCAGTAAAATAGAATTAACATAGAGCTGCCATTGAAAAAACAAAAACACAAAAAGAGAGGTAAAACAAGGAAAATAAGTGTTATGATCTGAAAGTTCTGAAATTATTATTGAATCTGGAAGGTTATAACATGCCCAGTTGAAAGATGTGCTCGAGCATGACCTTACACTGAGGTTCATTGGAATAGTATGGGAGGCCAAGGGCAGAGCGGTCAGAATGTCGTGGGGAAGAGAATTAAAATATTGAGCCAAAAATTCAGAATCACAGTTAAGCAGTATGCAGGATTATGTGAATGAAGTCCAAATAGAGGTTCTTGAATACGTCACTCAATTTGGCAAGACCAACGTACCACTTAATTTTTTTTTGTAGTATTCAGGTGATTTGTTAAAGTGTGTGGCACTTTCAATTTTTTGCTTTACTTGAGGAAACTAAGAAGGGCCAACTTATGCACAGTTTGTATGTGAACATTTAGTTAGTACACAATTTAAAGGGAATATCAACAAAAATGTTGTCAGGTTATTCAGATTATTTGCTTTTGTGGTATTTCAAGGTGAAATAAAAATGAGTAGAATTCTTTTTAGTTTATTCAGAGGTCACGAATGCAAAAAAATCTATAGAAATCAGGGAGAAGTGTTTAATACCTGCAAGTTTATTATTTTAATTTGAAAGGAATGTTATTAACAAACAGAAATGGGAAAAACAATCAATATTTTTATTTCCTACATCTTTTCAAATTCATATTCAGAAACTGCTTTGGGCTGGTCTCTTGGGATCACCTGAATCTAGCAATGTATTGCCTCAAATCATTTCAATGATCTCTGCAGAATATATATAGTAAAACAACAGGGTAGGGACAAATTTGTTCAATTGGTTTGGCTTTAAGTTTATGCCTATCTTCTGTTAACTACCTCATGATCATAAGTGACAGTGGGAAGGGAATGGAGGCTGTGGGAGGAAAGCAGTAAAGTAAGAAAAGGCCCAACCTTTTGCCTGTTCAGTACATATTATTGATAATTAAGATACATACAAGATATTCTGTATGGCCAGGTTTTCTTTAACTCATGGTACTGTGTGTGAGATAGAGGAGTATTCATTGTTCTACTTAATGAATTTGGAACCTTTCTCAATGGGAATCATGGGCACAGATTCAGGCTTTGCCACTGCAAAGTGCATTGCGGAGAAGCTTCTCTCGTTATATATCATGAATAAAAGCCATTAGAACAGTTGTTTATGTCTTGTGTGTAGTTTTAGGATCTACATTACCCTGCTTCAGAGAAGGTTTACCAAGATGTTGACTGGGCCGGAGAGTTTTAGTTATGAAGAGTGACTGCATAGATTATGATTGTTTTCCTTGAAGCGGAAGAGACTGAGAGGGGACATGATTGAAATGTATAAAACTAATGAGGGGCATAGACAGGATAGGCAAGGAGAAACATTTCCCCAGAGTGGAAGGATCAATGACAAGGACGTCGATTTAGGTTGAGGGGCTGGAGGTTTGGAGGTGATGGAGAAAGATTTCACCTGGATGATGGTAGGAAGCTGGAACTCACTGCCTGAAGGGTCATAGAGACAGAAATCTCAACATTTAAGATGTATTTGGATGTATGCCTGCAATGCCGAGGTATGCAAAGCTATGGGCCAAGTGCTGGAAAATGGAATTAGAATAGGTAGGTGATTGTTTTTGGCTGGTGCAGCCTTGATGAGCCAAAGGACCTTTAACTGTGCAGTAGACCTCTATGACTGTATAACACAGTATTGAATTCATCTGTTTTTAAATGAGTTAAGAGGAAATGTTAAATTTCAGTAAATAAATCTGTCAACTGGTTACATAGTTGTTTTTACCAGTGGAGATGTAATTTTAAAATAACTTCAGGCAACATTAATCTATATTTAAAGAAGAAATCTGCTCTTGAAGTGTTTTTATCAATGACCTGTTGTTCTTATCAGATGATTCATCTTCAGAATGCTACAGCGGAAATGGCTCTACTACTCTGAATCCTGCAACATCAAACAGTACACAGGGAGACAGTACATTCCCAGAGATAAATGGAAATAGCTCCACTGGCCTAGACTACAGTGCTGGCCCAGATGACCAGCCAGTCAACCTCAGCGAGCGGCTTCAACCTGGTCAAATGGATAATGGCAATATAGATGGGCAAAGAAACCGGGTTAAATACACTGGAAAAACAACCTCCAATGTCAGATTGAACAGGGACACAAGAGACTATGGGAATAAGGTATGGTCTTTTTAAATTTTATTGAATACCAAAATTTACAATAGAAACTAACTGTGCAAATAAAAGGGCTAGTACTTTCATTGAGCTAGTTATGAAATCCACATCCATAACTTAATCATCTGAACTGAAAGTAATGAACAGATTTTAAAACAACTTGTGGTTATTTCTATGTTAGTAGTTTGTTAACTACAACATTTTAACATTGGGAATTGTGGCAATCTATATCATTAATTTCTTATTGGGAAAAGCTGTGGGTCAGCATGAGATCTAAATTGAACAGAGTAATTTGAACTTACTTGCATTTGGCCCAACTTTAGGAAATGTCAAGATCACTTCAGGCCAATTCTGTAGATATCAGATAGTACTACAGTATTCACCTCTGATTTGATGCATGACCAAATGAACATGAGGACCATTGTATTTTTGGTCTTTCAAAGTGTGCTTCATCCAAAGCATAGTACATTATTCCAAGCAGCAACTCATAACCTGACATAATGTACACTAATGCAGGTTTTGGGTACAGGTGCATAAAAAGGACTATACATGTAAAGTATTTGACAAGGAAATGATTACTCCATGATGCCATGAGTCTTCTAGATGGCCCTAGATTTAATACAACAAAGTCAGCCAAGCTGTACCCACACTTTTACTTTTCTATGCCAGGCCCTTAAACTATCTGTAGCTTTTTTGATTCTCATGGACATCCATACCTCGGTAGGTCACAACTTCTGCTGATAATTACAGTCACTACTAACATCCAGGATTTGCAGCCTTGTTAAATACAAAGAAAAGATTAGAGTGGTGCTGGAAAAGCATAGCAAATCAGGCAGCATCCGAGGAGCAGGGCAACTGACATTTTGAGCAAAAGCCCTTCTATAGGAATCCTAATGAAGGGCTTTTGCCCAAAATGTTGATTTTCCTGCTCCTCGGATGCTGCCTGACCTGCTGTGCTTTTCCAGCACCACTCTAATCTTAACTCTAAATCCCAGCATCTGCAATACCCATTTCTGCTTAAATACAAAGAAAAGTCTAGTGTCAGAGGGGTAGGAGGGTACGATTGAGTTTTGTTGTTAAGTTGCTCCAGCAGCTTTGACCCAGTGCATAAAAACTTTTTTTCTCCCCTTTTGTTCATGACAAACTGGTGTAACAGGCTTGACCAACATTGATTGATTGTCCTGGAGAAGGTGGTGGTGAGCTGCCTTCTTAGACTACCTGTACTTGAGTTCTTGGTGTGGGCTATTAGGAAGGTGATCCAGAATTTTGACCCAGAGATGGTGAAAGAACGATGATATTGTTCCAAGTCAAAATGGTTTGCAGGTGGTGATGTTCCTATGCATCTGTTGGCCTTACCTTCCTAGTACAGGAAGTACAGGTTTGGAATATGATGTCATAGGAACGTTGGTGAGCTGCTGCAGTGCATCCTGTAGATGCGGCACATTGTTGTAGCGTGCATTGGTGGTGAAGGGATTGAAAGGTAAATGTGATGGATGTGGTACCAGTTAAGCAAACTGCTTTGCCCTGGATAATATCAAGTTTCATGAATATTGTTGGAACTGCACGCATTCAGGCAAGTGGGGATTATTTAATCAAATATGTGCCTTGTAGTTGGTGACAAGGACTGGAGAGACAGGAAATGAGTTACTTACTGTGGAATTCCAAGCCTCTGACCTGCTTCTGTCTGCACATTATGTCTATGGGTGGTCTAGTTCATTTTCTGGTCAATGGTAACCCCAGGATGTTAATAGTAAGGATTGAGCAATGATAATACCATTGACACTCAAGTGGCAGTGATTATATTCTCTTTTGTTGGAGATGGTCATTGCCTGTCACTTGTGTAGCGTGAATGTTACCTCTGTAAAGATCATATCTTTTGATTTTTCGGTATTTTTGGTTATGGACTGAACTGGGAAAATGACTATTTTAAAAAGCAAGGATTGTGGAAAGGATTATTACACTTCTAAGAGCAAGTGACCTGATACTCATTGTAAATGCAGTTTACACTGCTGTTTGATCAGGCAGTGAAGGAGGTTACTACTGACAACCTGAAATCAAGAGGTGTGTATGAATGAAGATTCAATAAGCTGTTGATTGGTCTGAGGAATGGTTACCAGTTGATGAAAAAGGCCTTCCACCTGCAAACAGCAATGTGAATGGCTCCCAGGTAGCTGAGCAGCTTAGGGGCATGAGTATTTGGGCAGAGGATATTGAACCTCCAGAAAGGAAGAAATTGTCCTTGAACCTGAAGAAAATCAATTTAATTAACCATACCATTTCAGAAGCTGTGGTTCTTAGACAATAAGTTAAAAATGTTATGAATGTGAACCAGTTGCCCTGTGCTTCTTGCAAACAAGTGAAAGCATCCGGAGTAGGAAGATTGAGGAGCAGCAGGACCTGATAACCCAAATCAGCAAACCCCGTGGACAGGAACCATTGAACTGTCATCTCAACCATACCTTCAACCATTTTTTTTTTGTTTTTCTGAATGCATTTGAAGAGAGAATTTTATAAGGGACTTTGTGTTTTAACTGTTACTTACATGGTGATTCTTTACCCACAGCTAAAATCTATTTATCAGTAATAAATAGTGATCATTGTTAAGTACAGAAACCTGGTCCATGTTTTCTGTCAACCTGGTCTAAGAGACAGGTTAATTGGGAAAATTTTGCGTACTTCTATAAAATCTTTAATTTCTGTGACAAAAGAGCAAATATGGTGTTGATTTCCAGTGGGCTACCCTAGTATGGCATAACGTTTCCAGTGTTCAGCCCAAGCCTGAATATTGGCTAGGTCTTAACTGCTTATGGACAGTGACCTCTTCTGTATGTGAGGAGTCGTGACTGTTGCTAGACATTGTGCAATCATCAGAGAACATTCCCACTTCCAAGGGAAGAAAATTGATGAAGCAACTGAAGATAGTGATGCCTTCGACTGTACTCTGAGGAAATCATGCAGCAATGTCCTGGAACAAAGATGATTTGAGCTGTAACAACCACAACCATTTTCTTTTGTGCTAGCTTGCAAATACAGAGTATTCTCCTCTTGATTCCCAATTACTCTAGTTCTGCTAAGATTCCTTGATGTCACACTCAATCAAGTGCTTGGTGTCTAGGGCAGTCATAGGGGAATGGGTCTTCAGCGGGTCAGTGTGGACTTGTTGGGCCGAAGGGCCTGTTTCACACTGTAAGTGATCTAATCTTAAAAAAAATCTAATCTGGAGTTCAGCTCTTCTGTCTACATTTGGACCAAGGCTGTAATGAGATCAGGAGCCAAGTGCGCTGGCAGAACTTAAACTAAACATAAGTGAAAAAGTTTTTACTTTGTCAGTACTGACTGATAGCACTGTCTTTGACCCCTTTAATCACTTTGCTGACAGTGGCCTGACAGAATGTAATTGGCCAGTTTGGATTCATCCTCCTTATTATAGGCAGGATGCACCTGAGCAATTTTCCACATATTTAGAGATATGTTGTAACTGTACTGGACTACAGCTAGTTCTGAAGCACAAATCTTCAGTACTGTTGCTGGAATGTTGTCAGAGTCCATAGCATTTTCAGTATTTAGCGTCTTTAGCCAGTTCTTTTGATATAATGTGACATGCATCAATATGGTTTTGACACTAGTGGTTCTGTGCAAGTTATATGCAAGTGTTCTTCTGACTATTCCTCTTTACTCTCTTGATCCCTGAAGAGGTATCTTTCCCTTCAAGGGCTGCTATAACTCTCAGTGAAATACGCTTGAACGTGTTAAAAAGAGAAAATAAGGAAGGAAAGAAAATAATAAAATTAAATTGAAATACAAAACATTGCATCCAACTAGGTGCAACAAAAGGAAACCAAAAATGCCAAAACCATGAGCATGAGTCTTAAAGCAATAGAAGGTCACTTTCCTCAGCTCGCTCCAGTGACACCGTATTGCTGGAGCAAGCAATTGTCAAATTTGGCACGTTGAAGTCCTGCCTTGATTAACATATTTTTTGATGGTTAAATGAGGCATTCATATTCCAGCATCAAGAAAACACTGAGCAGCACACTCTGTGCATAATTATAACCCTCGGTCTCTGCATTCAACTTTTCGTGACCATGAATCATGTGCATGGGAAAAGATAATCAATCCTGGTGTTTCTTAATGAAGTATATATGAAAACTGGCTTCTAATCACGCATGTTCAAAATGCACGGCTGACATTGGAATGACACTTCACAATCCTTGATTGTATTTTTAATCCATGAAAGTGTACTTGAGAATATTTACATTCTTAAAGCTTGCATCCATTGCCTTTCAACATGTTAAAAAGGAAGTGACTTCATATTTTGTTCATTTCTGACCTGGGTCTGGAAATTTGCAAGCAACTGTGAACTGAGAAAAATTCCCTCACCAAGTGGAGACAGTTTTAATCAGCTGAACATTCACCTACTCAGGATAATGACCTCTTGTGAACAGCTTAAGCCCAGCAAATCACATTGAATCTTCACAACAGAATGTTTACTTTTATATTTGTAGGATTGTGTTCCTATACGTTTAGTACGTCTTAGTCTCTTTATTAAATGAAATGCTGATATGAATTACTTCAAGCTTAGCAGATGACAAATTATGTTATAAGTGTATAACAATAAAAATGAAAAGGGGAAAGTAAGCGAGTGATTTCCTGTTATGCCAATCTAATGCTTGTTATATTGGCAAACCAGGCCCAAATGTATAGCTATTTTGAGAAATTGTTCACAATTTCAGAAGCAACCTAACTGGCCTAATGGAAGAAGCTAATTGTTGGAGAAGAAAAATGCAATTTAACTTGAAAGGGTGATAGACAATTAGAGGGGAGTATTACAAAAAGTCAGCATGCTTTTGGAAAGCCTTAAAAAGCAACTCAATTTATTTTACCAAGTTAGAAAGACCAGGGGTTAAGAATTGATGGACAAAATTGAGGAAGAACTTTATTTGAAGAGATGAATCTGTGGATAAGTGAGGAAATAGCTGAGGATTTGACCTTATGCTCCTTTACAGCAAGTATTTGAGCCAAAGATGACAGTTGCTGTTATTGTCTGTACTATCATAAAAGTTTACATCATAACTCCTTGCAACAGTTGGTAACTGTCAGGATCTGCTTCTTGTCTGACTTGACATATCAAGAAAATAGATTTCCATTTAATTCCCAAGTTGTGTTGCTAAAGCCCATGGAAACTGTCAGTGGTATTTTAATTGGTGGCACCAATCAAATGATGGTTGCTAATTTTAAGGCACATTGTGATTAGGCTTATGAGAAATCTTCTGGCATGATGATTACTTAGCCATTTGTATCTTAGATTGCTACCACTGAGTGTCTGCTGACACAATCTTTGTCAGTAACAGATATCCCTATCTGTGTATATGCCAAAGCAGGACCATTCATCTGTCTGCAGATGCAGAAGTATGTATTTTCATGGGAAGCACAGAACACAACTCAGATGTCCTAACCTGTCTCTTCAACATGTCAATTCCCTTTAATTTTAGTGTTAGCAGTTGAAGACACAAATACTAATAAAAATGTAAATGCCAACAGTGAGAGAAATCTAACATGAAGGGATACATACATAATGCTCCCTTCCTGTAATATATGGTCTTCCTGTCAACTTTCTTGACTTGGTATCTAGCGTGGATCTTATACATCCAATAGCCATCACGAGGTAAATTCACAAAAGATTAAAGATTGATCTGTAGAATACAGAGAGGTCCCGATTTACAAACATCCAATTTACAAACGCAATCCCTTACAGGAGTGTATTTTTAAAGATCTGGCATGTGAACATTTCCTGCACTATGAACACCTGCTTTATATTATCTTGCCTGTGTTCCAGTTTGTGTACAAATCAAAACTTGTGAATAGAATCACAAGTGGAACTTCTTTGCAACCCAGAGACCGCCTGTACATGCATTTTATCCAATTTTTCCATTGCTGCTTGTTATCTTGGGTTAGTCACTGAATCATAACAGAAGGAGGACATTCAGTCCATTAAGTCTCTGCAGACTATCTCTCCACAGATGTTATCAGATCTATGGAATTTCTTCAGCACTTTCTGTTTATGTTTCAGATCTCCAGCATCTATGGATATTTGCAAACCAGACATTAATTTTCTGTGCATGTTTATAGCCGTGCATGTTTATTTTCTTTTTAAATAATTCATCATCTCCACACTTCCACCACCACCATCTTCTCCCCGCTACCCCCAGAGAAAATAAGTTCCAGGTCATAATCAGTTTATTTGTAAAATGGTTCTTCCTCACATCACCCCCACCTCTTCATTTTCTGTATCCTTAGTCCTTGTACCACCAGTTAATTGAAACAAATGTTCTTTATCTTCCTTACTATAAAACTATCACAATCTTGTACACTTCTATTATACCTCCCCTTAATCAACTTTCCTTCAAAGTGGACTGCAGCTTCTCCAACCTAACCTTGTAAATAAAATACTTCATCCCTGGAACCAAGATGGTAATTCTCCTCTGTGCCCTTTCAAAGACCCTCAAGTTCTTCTAAAGTGTTTTGACCTGACCAGACACTATATTCTAGTTGTGGCTTAGCTGGAGCTTTATGTGTGTTCAACATAACTTCCCTGTTTTTGTACTCAATAGCTATGTTTAGGAAACCAAAACCTAAACTGCTTTGCTAAATTCCTTGAAGTGCCTACTTCAAGGGGCTGTGCATGTGGACCCAGGGTCACTTTGTTCCCTTGTGTAGAACTGTGCCATCGAGCCTATATCATTTCTCCCTATTCGTTCTACCAAAATTAATTGACATATTTCTCTCCAAAATTCTCATCTGCAGTGTGAATGCTTGTTCTGCTAACCTATTCATGTACTAGCCAATGTAGCCCCCTTATTAAAAAATGGAGTGAAAGAGATAAAAAGCAGCCGTCTACAGACCAGCAAGCTTAACATCTGTCATTTGGAAAATGTTAAAGTCTATGATAAAGGATCTGAGCAAAGCATTTCAAAATACAAAATCAAATAAAGTGGAATCAGTGTGGCTTCATGCTTGCCAAATTTATTAGAATTATTCGAGGAGATAGCAAGCAGGATAAATAAAGGGGAAATCAGTAAATCTAATACATTTGTATTTTCAAAAGGCTGCTTAATAAAAGCCCATGGTGTAGAGATTGTACATTAGCGTGGATAGAGGATTGCCTAGCAAGAAGACAGAAAGCTGTGATGAAGGGGACATTTTCAGAATGGCAACTCCTAACTAGTGAAGAGCCACAATGATCAGTAGTGAGGACAAAATTATTTACTTAAAATTAATGGCTTGGATGAGGGATGTGAATGTACTACTGCCATTTTGTGGATGACACTCAAAATAGGTGGCAAGACAAGTAGTGAGGATAACACAAAATGTCCACAGAGGGATATAAACAGGTTAAATGAGTGGGAAAAACATGACAGATGGAATATAGGGCTGAATCTTACTTCTGTTTTTGGCTGTGTCAATTTTGTCAAGCTTCATGGATGTTTTCACTTAGTAAGGTTGAGCAAGTTTTCTCACCACATCTTTCCAGACTTTCCTAATTAGCTTGCCTCTATGGCACCCCTCACCTCTGATTTGAGCCCCATTCTACCTCTTTCCCTTGCTTCAATAGCTTGTCACTGAAAGGATATCCTGGAATGGACTGGCGTTCTTGGTGTTGTGCCATATTTAAATGGCCATAGAGCACCTGGACAAGCACTCTCAGTCCAGAGCTCACCTGCATATCCCTGACATTCGCCTTAGATTTGGCAATTGATGCCTGCTTCGTCAACAGGAATATGGCACCAGACCCTGCCAGTGTAGGAAGAAAGTCAATGACCTTTCTACTATACCGTGTAAATGGCATCATTTTTCCTCTGATATCTTGCACTCATTCTATCTGTGCTTCTGCACCACCTCTCATCTGGGCTCATGCTCTACCACTCTTGCCCAGATTGTTCAGGCCCCCATAAGATTCTGCCCATAATGTGGGGAAATGAGAGTTTATGCACTTTGGCAGGAAGATTACAAGAGCTGAGTATTATTTGAATTGGGAAAGCTTGCAGCACAGAGGATTTGCGTATCCTTGTGCCCGCATCACAAAAGATTAGTATCTAAGTTCAGTGGGTAACAGGGAAGGCAAATGGACTGTTGGCCTTTACTTCAAAGAGAATGCTAAAACTACACAAAACACTTGTTAGACTGCACTTAGTATGCCGTGAACTGCTTTTGTCCCCTTATTTAAGGAAAACTGCATTAGCATTGAAGGCACTGTATTAATTCTGGGCATGGAAGATTTTCTTAGGACAGATTAGGTTAGTTGGGCTAGTACTCTTTGGAGTTTAGGCAAATGAGAGGAAACATTATTGAAATAATTAAGATTCTTAGGAGACTTGATAGGGAAAAGGAATTCCTTCTGTCAGAGGGTAGTTAATCTATGGAGTTATTTACTGTTGAGGCTAGGTCATTAAGCATATGCGAAGCTGAGATAGACCGATGTTTGATATGTAAGGGAATCGAGGGTTAAGGGGAATAGGCAGAAAAGTAAGGTTGATAGAGGTCAGCCTTTGGGGAGTCAGGAGATAAGTTACTCACCACATAATTCCGAATGTCAAATGTGCTCTTACAACCATAGTATTTAAAAAACTGGCCCAGTTCAGTTCCTGATCAATGATAAGCCTTTGAATGTTGATAGTAGGGGATTCATCAGTTGTACTGTCACTAAATGTCATGGTGTGATTGTTAGGTGCATTCTTGTTGGAGGTGGCCTTTGTCTGGAACATGTGTGCAGTGTGAATGTTGCTTGTAGTTTATTAGTTCAAGTCTGGATGTTGTTCATGTCTTGCTGCATATGGACATGAATTGTCTCAATGTTTGAGTAGTTACAAATAGTGCTGAACATTTTGCAATTATATAATCCCTGCAGTGCAGATAGTAGTAATTTGCTTCGTTGTGTTGCACAGACCCTCTGAACAGCATCTAATGATGGAGGGAAGAACATTGATGAGCAGCTGAAGGTGGCCAGGGATTACACTGAGGAACTCTTGCGGTGATGTCCCAAAATAGAAATGATTGACCTCCAAAAACCACAGCTATCTTCTTTTGCTTTTGGTATGACTCCAAACAACAGAATGTTCATTGATTCCAATTGACTCCAGTTTTACTTGGACTACTTGATCAAATTCTGCCTTGATATCAGAATCATAGAGGTTTACAGCATGGAAAGAGGCCTTTCCGTCCAACTTGTCCATGCCGCCCAATTTTCAAATTAAACTAGTCTCCTTTGTCTGCATCCATATCCCTCTATCCTATCCAGGTATCTGTCTAAATGTTTATTAAATGATAAAATTACTTTCACCTCAATCAATACCTCCTGGCAGCCTGTTCCAGACATTTACCACCCTCTGTGTGAAAAAATACCCCTTCTGGACCTTTTTAATAGGGCAGCTATTCTCATCTCACCTCTGGCGATCAGCTGTTCTGTTCATATTTGAACCAAGGCTGCAAAGAGCTGAGGGCATGATTGGACTTTGTGCAACCCAAACCTAGTGTTGTGGTGCAGATTGTTGCTGAGCACATGCCATTTTATAATGCTATTGATGACCTTTTTCTTCACTTTAGTGATGATCAAGAGTAAACTGATGGGGCAGTAATTAATTGGCTTAGATAGATTTTTCTTGCTTTCATTGTACAAGATATGCCTAAGTAATTTTCCATATTGCAAGGTAGATGATAGTGCTATAGCTGTACTGGAACAGGTTTCCTAGGGATGCAGCTAATTCTAGAGTACAAGTTTTCAGTACTTCTGCCAGTGTTTGCCAAAATGTTGCCACGAACCACAGTCACCCCAATTTCCATTGTTTTCATCTGTTTCTTAATATTGCATGAACTGACCCTTTGGGAGCAGCACTGTCTACCATCTCCTATTCTGAAAAACAGATAATTATTACAGCCTCATATTGCTTCTCCCAATTAATTTTTTTCTCCAAGCTGACACTGACCATTTTATTCCGTGAGTTTTGATTTTGTTAATCAGCATTTTATTGGTACCTTTTGTCAAATGCTTTCATAAAATCCATCTATGCCACTTGCACTGTATTCTATTCAGTAAAATTCTTTGTTACATCAAAAAAGCCATAAGTAAAGGACAGTGTATTTTTTTTACACGTTTGTGCTGGCCTTATTTTATTAAATAAAGTGCCTGAACAGCACTGTGCCCATCAAGTTATGTCAAGAGGCAACTTCCTGATTTCAGTGCCGCTATATTATGCTGCTTCATCTTGTAGATTAGATTACCTACAGTGTGGAAACAGGCCCTTCGGCCCAACCAGTCCACACCGACCCTCCAAAGAGTAACCCAACTAACACTATGGGCAATTTACCTGATATGCACATTTTTGGACTATGGTAGGAAACTGGAGCACGCGGCAGAAACCCACGCAGACACGGGGAGAATGTGCAATCTCCACACAGACAGTCGCCCGAGGCTGGAATTGAACCAGGGACCCTGGTGCTGTGAGGCAGCAGTGCTAACCACTGAGCCACCGTGCCGCTGTGTTGTAATATTACAACACCTGTTCTGTGGTACATGGGGTACCATGTTTATGTACTAACAAATTATATATATGATCAACTGCTTCATTATTCAAACCTAACAACCGAAGATTTACACACTTTGATCATTATTGTTACCTGGAATATCATGGCCGTTAGCATAGAAACATGCGATTCTGTCCAACTAGTCTATGGTAGTATTTTCAAACCTCCTCCCACTCCATGTCATCCTGTCATTATATCCTTCAGTTCCTTTTTCCTTCATGTACATATTTCGTTTTCTTGTAAATGTTATTCACCTCAGTCACTTTATGTGGTAGCAGGTTTCATATTCTAATCATTCTATGGGAAATAAGCAGTCCCCTGAATATTTTATTGGACTTATTTATAAGTATTTTACAATTAAGACTAATAGTGGAAATATCTTCTCCAATCTACTATATCAAACTGCTTCATAATTTTAGAGATCTTCATTAATCATATTTTGGTCTTTCTGTCTAGAGAAGAGTCTGAACCAGTACAGTCTTTCTTGATAGTTATAAACGCTTGATAGTTATAATAGCTATAAAGGAGTTGACCTCCTTCCATGTCCCTGTACATCATTTCTGACCCTCCTTCAAATTCTCCATATCTGTTTTGTGATATGGTGGACATAATTGTGCTCAGACCTGATTTACCATAGGGAGGAGGGAGTCATTTTCCTGTGAATTGGATTGATCTGTCGTCTGAAAATATCAAATATTGTGTAGGGAAGAACAATGGCAGTGATTTTCAGGGACAGCATCACTATAAGTGAATGACGCAATAGAATCTGATCTTCTTTTGGAACAATTACGATCAGTCTATAGTAAACCTAGTCATTTGAAGAACCCATAGTATTGTAAATTGACTGTAAGCTTTGCAAAACCAATACTAATATCTCTAGCTGCTGTTATGTGAATCTCAGACAGTATACATGACAATAAGTCCAGCATTGACTCCATCAGAAAACAATCTCCTCATATCAATAGTTGCATAATAAAGCCAACGAACTTGACAGCTGTTTCATCATTTCTCAACGCATCATGAGACTATGATAGACAAATTATTACACTCAGTAAATTTAAATAACTACACTATCAATTCAAGTGCTGAGTGCAAAATTGGATTGTGTGCTCAGTAAGCCTTGTGCAATGATAGAATTTTGTGTTCATTGAGACTTATTGTAACACTCTTTTTTTGCGGAAATCTGTTAATGTGTTTTTGAACTTTATTGCTGTAACCACCAAATCATAGTTTGTTCCTTTTGCATCACACCTCTAGAAAAATTTCTAAAATATATCCGTAATAGCAATATGCTTATTGCCTTTCCAGGGTCTATTTCGATGATGGTGGTCCTCATTTGATCTACTCGTCCAACTGATAAATTACAGGATTATAAAGTCATAGTCCTTTAAATGACAATGCATCTGAAAATAACGTATGCAAAATTATAAAGAAGTCCCAATTCCTACTATGCCCAAGGAGTTTTCACACGTGCACAAAGAATCAATATGCATACAAAGGGCAGGACAGACAGTGGATGCTCAGCCCAGCATTCCAGATTCTTTGGTGGCCATTGAAGAGGTAGTAATATGCTTGCTTGTTTGTGTGGCCCGAAAACATGAGCACAAGACTGAAAACTGTGCTGACACTCAAGCCTCACGACCCCCAGGCTCATCACATAAGTTAAAGATTTAATCAAATTACTCAGGTTAACAGAAAATACTAACCAAGTTTTTCTACTTAACGTGAGCTATTATTTATTCGAAATAAATCAACTCTAAATTCATGCCAACAAAAGTATATATTATTAACGTAAAATGAATGAGCTGAAACTCTAATCTCTTTGTTAAACCCTGATAAGCACACAGACAAATATACAAACATGAAGGCTATTGATACCGACCAAATTATTGGGGAAACAACTTGATGTTACTAGTCCACAGGATTTGATAAGGTGTCCCTTTGGTTTCTTCCAGGACATTGTTATCTGATCTCCTTAATTCCATACTCTTTAGAAGGCACAACATGGCTGACACACCAATTGTACTGTCTTTAGTCATTGGCAAAGGCAATATAATACAGCAATTGGTGGAAGAGAATAGCAGTCTTTAGGTTTTTGTAGCTTTTTCTGTTGCAGTCTGGAAGCTTCTATCCCTGTGTTGTTTGCACACTCTCTGTTCATTTGCCCAGAAGGCATTCAGAGAGTAGTTGTGATGCTGATAACTCCTGGCCTCCACAGTTGATCCTGATTTCACAGACCAACACACCCACAGAGCTATGATATCTTTGACATCTTCTTCCCCCACCATTGCTTGAACAAAGCAACAATGTAAACACAACTCACAATGAGTTCCAGTAACAAAAACAGAAATTGCTGGAAAAGCTCAGCAGGTCTGACAGCATCTATAAAAAGCAATCAGATTTAATGTTTCGGGTTCGGGATCCTTCCTCAGAACAGGTTCCAGTTCCAGTAACATGTTTTTAAAAGTGCAACAACTCCTTCCACATTGCTGGTTTAAAGTAATACTGTTCCCATTTTGGTCTGCAGTTGAAAATAAAGAAAAATAAAAATATGTAGTTTTTACACAATCTATTTTCACAACTGAAATTTCCCATCCCTGAGCCTATATTTTTGAATCTTTTCTGCACTCTGACATCTTTCCTAAAGTGTGACAACCAGAACTGGACACAATGTTCCAGCTCAAGCCAAATAGAATCTTGTACATGTTTAACATAACCTTCTTGTTCTTGTATTTTATACTCCTATTAATAAAAGCTAGGAAACTGTATAATTCATTAACTGTGCTTTCTAGCTGTTCTGTCACCTTTACTCCCTTTACAGGAACTCCCCGATTTACGAACATTTAACTTACAAAAGCTCATACTTACCAACACGTCTCATACAGGGATATAATTTTAAGGACCTGACATATGAACAATTCCCTGTACTTATGAATGCTCCATTATATTGTCCTGCATTTGTTCCAAATTGTGTATAAATTAACTTGCGAGTGGAATCCAGAACAGAACCCATTCATATCCTATACGTATTTAAACATAGGTCCCTTTGAACATGCTCCCCCTTTATTGTGTTCCATTTATTTTATATTATTTCACCACATTCTTCCTAACAATATGAATGATTTTACATTTCTCTGCATTGAACGTCATCTGCAACTTATATACCAATTCTACCAACTTGTCTATGCCCTTTTGAACACCATCCTGTTCACTGTTCATAATACTTTCAAGTTTCAAGTATGCTGGAATGCTTGATAGTGTGCCTGAACACCAAGGTTTTAATGGTTAGTATATATCAGGACAATCAAATGTTTCAACGTTGACAACTTGGAAACTCCACTACATACCTTTCTCCAGCCTCAAAAACATCCATGACTCACTACTGTCAGTTTCCTGTCACTCAATTAATTTCACATCCATTTTGCTACTTGTCCTTTTATTCCATGAGACTATAAGTTTATTTACAAATTTGTTGTACAAATGGCTTTACTGTGCATTTATTTTGACAGAACAAAGCATGATATTTAAATATGGACCTAATAGAACACTTAAGTCACAGAAACAATCCAAACGTGAATGGGCTATTGACTAAGTGAAGGTCACAAAGTTCTACTTTTAATTGTTTGACTCATAAATATTTCACTGGGAAAGGGAGCTCTAATTTAATCCCATAATAGTACATGGCAATAATGGAATTGCATAAATTACCATGGTTGGAATCAATTTGCAAACTCAGGGAAAGCCCAAGAAAGAGTTGTTTATGTTGAAGAAATTTAGACGTTATCAGTAACCGTTCCTAGTCTCTTATAATTTGTAGGTAAGTTTTCCATAATTTTAGATAAGTCAGTGATCTGCAAAAAGAGGTAAAACTTTGCACATTTACCTGTAGGCTTCTAAAATTTATGATGTATTGTGTATTAATTATATATATGTAATAACTCAGGAAGCCTGACTGGAAAGAAACATTGTTTATTGTTGAAAACAAAAATAAAGTCAGTACTCAAAGCATACAAAGGCTAGTCCCAGCTCAGGACAGATAATTCTGCAGACCCATTCCTGCGTCTCTTTTTTTAATTCGATGAAGAAGTGTTCTTACACACATCCAATTTTTTTTTCCCATCATCAAATCACTGTGACTTTTTTTTAGCCACTAATACTGCCAGTAAATCACCCACGTTGTAATTAGATAGTTACATGCAAAGCCTGTTAAGGGCAATGCAAACCATCAAAAGTGAGGAAGAGATAGGAAGAATGCAATGGGACCAAGTCAAAATGGAAATGAAGTCATAGAGATGTACAGCATAGAAACAGGCTAGGTGCATTAGCCATGGGAAATGCAGGATTAAAGGAATGGTTGGGGGTTGGGACTGGATGGAGGGATTCAATTATTCTATGATCCAGAATTGTTATCACACAAAACCGAATGGCTTTCCCACCATGAGATCACCATGATTTTTTTTCCCAGCTACTAACCACCACCGGTAAATCACACGTGCAGTCATGGAGACATACAATCATAGAGATGTACAGCATAGAATCAGACCCTTCGATCCAACTTGTCCATGCCAACCAGATATCCCAACCCAATCTAGTCCCACCTGCCAGCACCCGGCCCATATCACTCCAAACCTTTCCTATTCATAGCCACATCCAGATGCCTTTTAAATGTTGCAATTGTACTAGCCTCTACCATTTCCTCTGGCAGCTCATTCCATACACATACAACCCTCTGTGTGAAAAGGTTGCCCCTTAGGTCTCTTTTATATCTTTCCCCTATCACTCTAAACTTATTCCTTCTAGTTCTGGACTCCCCACCCCAGGGAAAAGACTTTGTCTATTTATCTTATCCATGCCCCCCCCATGATTTTATAACCTTTATAAGGTCACCCCTCAGCCTCCAACACTCCAGGGAAAACAGCCCTGGCCTATTCACCCTCTCCCTTGGTAACATCCTTTTAAATCTTTTCTGAACCCTTTCAAGTTTCACAACATCTTTCCGATAGAAAGGAGACCAGCATTGCATGCAATATTCCAAAAGTGGCCTAACCAATATCCTGTACAGCCGCAACATGACCTCCCAACTCCTGTACTCAATACTCTGACCAATAAAGGAAAGCATACCAAACGCCTGCTTCACTATCCTAACAACCTGCAACTCCACTTTCATGGAGCTATGAACCTGCATTCCAAGGTCTCTTTGTTCAACAATACTTCCTCAGACCTTAACCGTTAATTGTATAAGTCCTGCTAAAATTTGCTTATCCAAAATGCACCACCTCACATTTATCTAAATTAAACTCCCATCTACCACTTTTCAGTCCATTGGTCCATCTGATCAAGATCCCGTTGTAATTTGAGGTAACTTTCTTCGCTAAGCCCATTATGGGCAGCGCAAACCATCAAAAGTGAGGGAGGGAAGGGAAAGTGGGAAGGTGCTACATCAAATGGAGATTGAGGGGGAAATAAAGCATTACATCCCCCGTGGTGCCCATCTCTCTCTAAAGACATCAAGAGCATTGATGGACACCACTTGTTCCCTCTCCAGTGACATCTGAGCATGAATGTAACTGTGGAAGAGGGGCAGACACTGGATCGCCTTCTATTTTACTATTTCCATAAGTGTTATCGTACACAATCAAACAGCTTTCCCATTAGCAAATCACTGTGGTGTGTTTTAAACAATTAACTGCCACCAGTAAATCATCCATGTCGCCAAGTAAATAATTACAAGCCAAGCCCACTACATGCAATACAAACCATCAATGTGAGGGGAAAGGTAGTGAGAGAGGGAAGGGGCTAAATCAAAATGGAATGCATTTTTTTTTTATTTTACTTTCCTTACCGAAAGTGCAATCTCACACAACTGAGCATCTTTCTAATCAACAAAATTACCATGACTCTTGTTTTTTCCCCTTTTTTAACTACCATTTAACAAGCCAAGCTCACTATGGGCAATAGAAACCATCAAAAATGAGGGGTAGGTAGGGAGAGGGGGCAGAGCATAAATCAAATGGAATGTGTCTGCTTTTTTATACGCAGAAGTCCAACTTAGTGACTTTGTCAACACCAAAACCACAAACTTTTTATTTGATTTTTTTTCCACTTTTTAAACTACTAATCACCAGCAGTAATCACTTGTGTAGCCAATTACATATTTACAAGCAAAGCCCATAATGGACAGTACAAGGCATCAAAAGTGAGGGGAGGTAGGGAGAGCAGGAAGGAGCTAAATCAAAAAGGAATGTGTCTGATTTGTTGAATTTTCTAATCAACCTGCTCAGAGATGTTATTACACACCCCTGTAACAGGTGGGACTTGAAGGTCGGCTTCCTGGCTTAGAGGTAGAGGTACTGCCACTGTTCCACAGTAGCCTACAGGTCTATGTTTTGTATGCAATGGATCTGCTTTTTTTCAAAACCTGTTTTCTAATTAACCTGCTCGGAGATGTCATTACACCCCTCTGGAAAAGATGGGACTAAAACCCGGGCCTCGGCTGAAAGTTAGGGATATTACTACTGCACCACAAAGTGTGATGGCCAGAAATTGAACCCAGATCAACTGTTTAAAAGGCAGCTATGCTCGCCACTACACCACATCGCTCACGTGGATCTGATTTATGTATTTTTCATAAATATTTATGTTTTACTTTCTAATGAACTTGTTCAGAGTTGCTATCGTACACCCATGGAGCAGGTGGGATTTTAACTTAGGTGTGCTGATCCAGAGAGAGGGACACTACCACTGGACCATAAGAGCCTTGGGTCTGCTTTATTTTTATTTTTCCTGTTTGGCCTTTTTTTGGTTTTTTTTGCCGTTTTTTCCAATCAAGCTGGTTAGAAATGTCATTACACCCCTCTGAAGGCAGGTGCAATTTGAACCCAGGCTTCCTGGTCCAGAGTAAGGACACTACCTCTATACCACAAGAGACCCTCCACACCACCTTTTTGTTTGCATGTATGCCTTCTTTATGCAGGACTCAAGTGATGAGTTCCAGCTGGGCAGGACATTGCCTATTAGATTTTGAACTAGAGGCATTCGGGTTTTGATGTGTGTCTATGAGGCGTTTAATTATTAGCTTGTCAGTATTTGTGGAGCCATGTTATTTTTAAACTTATATGAGAGCATGAGTTCTGTGTAATAAAGGGAATTTGTTTGCATTGGCAGGATAGCATTTTTATGAATGGACAAACTAAACATTGAGGACAATGAACTTGCTTTTTATTTAAAGGGATTTGTTTTTGCTGAGAAAAAAAGGCCAACGTTTAGAAAACTTTTGTTTGCAGAACAGTTTCTTCTGGAGAAAGAAGTTGGTTCAGAGAAGTTAGAAGATAGGTTACTTGCGCACAAGGATTTATAATTTGAAAGCTCCAAACCAGAAGTGTTTGGTTGGAGCTTCAAAGGGGAAATTCAAATCTGAGAAAATGTAAACTCACTTGTATGACTAATCAAGGAAGAGGCTATCAAACCCTCAAGTAAAGGAATTGCAAGAAACTGTTAAGTTGAACCAATAGATAAAGTAGAGAAGTGAACCCTCTTTCAGGAATACTGTGTGCAGTTCTGGCCTCCCTGCTATAGGAAGGGTGTTTTAAAACTTGAACGGGTTCAGGACAGATTCACAAGCATGTTGCCAGATTTGGAAGGTTTGAGGTATAGGGAGAGGCTGAATAGGCTGGGGCTACTTTTCCTATAATGTCGGAGACTGAGGGGTGACATTATAGATGTTTATAAAATCATGAGAGGCATGAATGGGGTAAGTAGAAATGTCTTTTCCCTGGTGTGGGAGGGCATAGGTTTAAGTAAGAGGGGAAAGATTTAAAAAGGACCTAAGGTGTGACATTTTCATATAGACGGTGGTGCATGTACGGAATGAGCTGCTAGAAGAAATGGTGGAAGCTGACACAATGACAACATTTAAAAGACACCTGGATGGGTATATGAATAGGAAGGATTTAGAGGGATATGGGCCAAATGCTGGCAAATGGGACTAGGTTGGGTTAGGATATCTGGTCAGCATTGACGAGTTGGACCAAAGGGTCTGTTTTGAACTGCATATCTCTGTGTCTCTATGACTCTATTTGGTGTATTGAGTATTTACATTTGATTTTGTTGGGATATAAATGTATTTTACTGTCTGTTTTTAAATCTTTCAAATTGTGTTTTATGTAAGTAGTTTGATTAATTCTATTTTATGTTTTCTTTTGTGTGAAAAACTTCTGTTTTATTGCTAAAAACAAATTTGCAGCATTGCATATTTGAAAGACCAGCAAAATGCTATTAGTTAAGTTAGAAAACAAATATGATCCATCAAGCTATGTTTAAATCTAAGTTCTGACTTGTCCGGTAATTACATCAGCTCAGCTCATAATAAAATGCACGTACTAGACTAATACTCTATTGGTAGACTATGGCACTATAAAGGTGATGGCTTTTGGAATAAGTGTTAAATCAAGGCCATATTTCCTTGATCATGTGGGTGTAGTACATCCTATAGAATTATTAAAGAAAGCCCAAGGAATTTACGAGGTGAACTGGCCAATATTCTTTCATCAACCAGAAACAGAAAACACAAATCATGTTATGATGCCGAATGCAATTTGAATATAATATTTCCCAAAATAATGACTCTATTTCCTGAAAATCACTCAATGGCCAAAATTTTATTTTGTGCTAGGATTCCCACCCACCATCAGTGTAAATTTCAGGAGCAAACCCATTCCTGTTCTGCAGTCATTTAAGACTTGTCAAGATTTGCTAAGACAGCAGAAGCAGCAGGATAGGATGTATTTGGGCTCCTGGGTCTGTGCGCTCCCACTTGCCTGGTCGGCAGCAACCTTTTTTATTTCTTCACTTACCTTTCTTATCAAATTCAATTTTTCTTTCTGCGGCTGTGGTAAAGGAATGTGGCAGTGGACCTGGTCCATTTCCTTGTGTCCGCGGTAGCTGTGGCTTGAACAATGGGTTCAGTGTGAGGCAGCGTGAGACTAAGTGATGGTCCCTTAGTCCTTGGAAGTTGGGGCAGGACCCGGTACTCGGGAGTTGTGAGGTTATTATAGATGGCTTCGGAATCGGCGACTTGGTTGGTCCTTTCCATTCTCCTGGTGGTGATGCAGCAGCTTCAGCTTCATTGATGGCTGCATGGTGGGTCCTGTCAGAGATCCTTGCACCGGAGGCATTCCTCCCTGTGGCTTCGGTGGCGTCATCCCGTAACCACTTCAGAAATCCAGGAGCTGTGGAGGGAACAGAAAATGAACTTTGCCAGCTGAACAAAAAGCTTTAGTATGGAGATATGGGTGACTGTTCACTGTCATTTGAGTGTCTGTAAGGGTATTGCTGGGAAAGAAAAGCATAAATCTTTCTTTCTGATGTTGACAATGAGATCATTTCCAATAGTTTTCTTTTGTCTATTGTAATATAGATTGTCTTTTGACTAATAAATTTTTATTTCCTTTTGTTAAATGTACATTATCTCCCTCTTGTGAATATGATCAATTCATTAATGCCATGATACCCAAAATTATACATACAAGTTACAGTCTATCAAGCTAGGTTTCACTCTTGGTTCTAACTTATCCTGTATTATCAGCGGCTGGGATCATAACATTAGTTCTTTCCTCAACATACTACTCTAGAAAACTTTCTCATACAGAGTCCCTCCTCAGTATTATTGCTTATTAGATTTACCCAATCCATATAGAGATTGATGTCACTTATGATTACTGCATTACCCTTGTTACATTCACCTCTGAATTAGTTATCACAATCCTGTTGCCAGGAAACCCCAGATCCATTCCCAGATAAGGAAGGAAAGTCCTAGTGTTCTCAAAATTGTGCACATGGATCATTAAAGATTAACATTTTCACATGATCATTGTTGCAGGTTGCTATAGAATAGAATCCCTACAGTGTAGCAACAGGCCATTTGGCCCAACAAGTCCACACTGCCCCTCGAAAGAGTATGCCGCCCCGACTCATTCCTCTACCTTACAACCTTCAATTTCCCATGATTAATGCACCTAGTCTACACATCCCTGAACACTATGGGCAGTTTTAGCATGGCCAATACACCTAACCTACACATCTTTGGATTATCAATGAACATCAACAGATCCCAGATTTGTAATGGAAACACATAGGTACCTGTTGAGATCAAGGGCTTGCTCCATCCACCATCATTTCCAATACTGTACACAAAATCTTTTTCATTTAATTAATTTAACAGTTTTTGCTGTGGATTGACACTATATTAAAGTTTTTGCAGTTCACTGACAAATACCTTATTTGGATACAACTCTCTTAACATAGATCCTATCAGATCATTTTAAGAAAGCCGATTCTTTTTCCTGTCATTGAATGACAATATTTTTATTACCTAAAATAGAACAGGCTAATACTTGCACCCACTTTCAAATTACCGTAGGGCTTATCACTCCTGAGGAAGAATGTAGCCGTCTTTCTTGGGAAATACAGCTTCTGTTTTGTTGGTCTCTGGAGATTTGTGGTTTTTCTTTGCTTCCTGCAGACTTAGTTCCAGTTCAGAGGCGACATTTTGCAATAACATAAATTGCATGATTTTTCAGCCAGCTATTCTAGGCATGAAACAATGTAGTAAAATTCCCCTTTATCATTTGCTTTCATGCTTCTAAACTTATTTTTTAAAATACATATTATTGTCTAATGTAGCAATGTTTATATAGCTTGCCTCCAGAGCTTCTGACACAGTAGCAGCTCTTCAATTCGTTTAAAAACTGACAGGAGCTTCCTTTGTGTCATGTTGCACTCAAAGCTCCAAGGTCTTTTCACTTGTCTGTAGTGAAATATATACTTTTACTATGATGTTGACAATTGCCTACAGGTTAAGTTTGAGATTCAAGCTGAATTTGGATTTGTTGAAAAGCAACATGTTGTAGCATCACCTATCTTTAGTTAAATAAAACTCTAATTAATTTTAAGAAGATATTAGGAAGCAAATATCAGCTTTATTATAGTATATGGTTTTCTTCTATAGATAAATGCAAAATAGATCATCATAGTTACCACATTCAATTTTACTATTTGACTTACTGATAACTGGGAAATTGCAGTTATTAGTGATGTTGGTTTTGAAGAAAACAATACCAAATATTTTAGCCTGAAAATTAACTCTGGTAATATTCATGAACAAATGCTTTGAAGTATTTGCATAACAAATCATTTTCTAATTTAATGCCAATTTAAAATTGTAAGTAATATTTCAGGACTATTTATGAATTTACCTGCTTATACAACCAGCACGTTTCTGGGGTTTAACTTGTTTAAATCCAACAATAAAGCATTCTGTCTCAGTATTAGAAAATGACATTCTTTGGTTAGATGTAGTTAATCAACAAAGAGAATTTGACAGACAATGTGATGTACTTATTCCACTTTTGTTCTGATCTTGAGATTATAATTTTAGACAAATCTAATGAAAGACTTGTATGTTTACAAAATCATCATAGTGATGGGGATGTGCTCAAAGCTAATACTACTCCATGTTGTATTGTCATTTTCTGTACATTAATCCACTTTTGTCCTGAGATAAAAGTCATTAAAACTTGACTTGGTGAGCTAAATGAACTGAAATTTGGCATAGTTATTATGGGACTGATCTTGTGACCTTCAAGGTGAAAATCATAGACAGTTGATGCAATTGATGGATAATATTAGGTTGCACTTTTAATGACAGGAAGATGTATTTTTTAGTCATTTAGGAGGGTGCATACACAAAACACCTCATTATTTTGCTGCGGTTCACCATCTCATCGATAGAGAGATTACCTTTGATTGAATAAGCAACCAGTTAAACTGCTCTAATATCTCTACTAATGCTCCTTTCCAACCAAGAGCAGGGAAATTCTGCACTACTAGCTGTTTGATTTTCCCTTCTGCCCCCAAAACAAGAGTTAACGTCCAGAAGGCGACAATCAAATTTGTTACCCTTTACTCTGGAAAACTACAGAAATAATTTAAGTTACTTAAGTTAGGAATCCATTTAGTAGTTTAAAAGTTCATTTCATTCAAGTTTTATAGAAAAAAGATTTGAAGCAAAATGGCAATATTACAGAATATTTTAAAAATATTGAACTGCATATTAATGTACAAAGATTATCATATTGCAGGTGTCACATTTTGTTACAAGTGTAAAATAATGCTATGATAAATTTTTACCCAGCATGAGCTATAAATTAGTGGGGTAGAAAATCAGGCATTGATGGAACTTATTTCTCAAAGTTAAGATTATTTTACTGTTAAGATAATCTTAACTTTTAGAAATAAGTTATCCTTTTAAGGCCATAAATTGTAATTGTTAAGTAAATAAAATTGAGGGAATTTTGATCAATTATTTTACCATTTGGTGACAATACTATGCATTGGAATTTGTTCGACTGGAGATCAAGAATGTATAGTTCAATTCAAGAGAAACTTTATGAATTTAGGTGCAGACATCCAATACATTTGTTACCCTATTATGGCTACTGATCCTAATGAAAACTTCTGATGAGAGGAGAGGCAGTCATTCTTCTAAATTTGATGGGGTACTAAAGTTTACAAACAATTTCTAAAACTCGTGCAGAGCTTCCATCTGACATGTCAACCTTTATGATAATTATAACAAGCTTCACAAGTTCCCATGAGCTTACAAGAAAGGGGTCATTTTCACCCTAATTGAAAGATCCATGTTAAATTTTAGCAAAATGCTTCCAATATAGATATAGACTATTCTAGATTGGTTTTTTTGTGCATTCCTCGAGACTAAATTATGGATTTTGTAATATCGTAAAAAAGGACATCGGCAATGATGATAGGTAACCAATATTTTTATTTTAGCTAGCATTAACTTTCATAGCCCAACTTGCATTCTGTGTATAAGTTTTAACTTCATGTGTGTTATGCGTTTGCATGAAAAATGATTGAAATATACCAGAGTTAAGGAATTGAAATCTACATCACAATATATACATTGTTTGTTTATACACATGTGAATTCTAATGCAAGTTATATCATTTTGAAGATTGCTAAAAAGAGATTTGAAGCCAAAGTTGAACACAACAATTTATATACCATAAGAAGTAGGTACTCATTAGTTGGCCTGTGGTTGGCATGGTGAATGCAACACGAGATATTACCTCTGTTATTAATGATTACATTCAAGGCACATTGACTCTGATTTATCAGGATGTTGCATTGGAGATGCTTCAGTGATTGCCTGTCTCCATTGCCCTTTTCTCAGTTACACAGATGCAATGTGTGCACACGTTCTTTTTGCCAACTAAGATTAGGATTTTTGTGTGAATAAATGTATCTTCAACAACATGCAAATGAATCACACCATGATCCCAATGGATCATCTTAAATTGGTCTCCAACACAACTCTTAACACAGTCAAGATTATTTTTTAAATGTTGTCAACCAGTAGAATCACATCTGATGTTGAACATTACACTCTGAATTTTGCAATCACAAACTGGTTGAGCACGGTCAACACATCTCCCACTGGAGGCAATGAAACAGACATGTGGTATGATCTGGTTCATCGGTCACTGGAACATATGACCTACAAATCTTTCATCAATCTCTGTGCTTCTGACATTCATACACCACATTCCTCATTTATATGGTAAGCAGAGCATCTTTTAGGCTTGATAGCAACATCCTCAATTAAGAATTCCACACGAATGTTCAAAATAGCAGGGGATGGCTAGCTTCACCTGTTTCTCAAGGTTTTGAGACACCTTCCCTTGCAGGACAATCTGAGAAAACTGGGCACCCTTCAGCATTAAAAGCACCTTGGGTCCTTCCATGAATTTGTTTGATATCCAGCAATTAATGATTTGTTCAGTGTAGCCATTATTATTCAGGATGATTTTGTTATGCCATATCTCAACTTCAAGCTTACACAATGAGAAGGAGGCTAGCGTTCCATTGCCAATCAGGCTGATTTTGTAGCTCATGTAATTGGAGCTAGCTTGTAGCTTGTAAGAATTGTGACATGTATATTGACAGGTGAACATAAGATTCTGATAGATAGTAGTATAAAATACCCATTGACAAATTTCTTACCTAGCACATTGAGGAAGGGGACCTGTTTTTACTGCTTCATTTCAAAGATGAGTTTGATGGATGGAATCTATTAAGATTTGTCAGGAAGTTCTTAGATGCAGCTACAAATTCAGAAGAAAGCATTTCAAATGTAGGCTCTGTTTTCTAGTCTGACTCTTATTGTCTAGTGCCAGGCACCTTTTTTTTCCCCCATATTCCTGCACACCATTGCAATTCAAGAAACTACCGAATGCCCTCTTGAATGCCTGAATTGAACTTGTCTCCATCACTTGCCTCCAGGAGGTGCATTCCAGACCCTAACTATTTGCTGTGTGAAAAAGATTTTTCTCACATCACCTTTATTTGTTTTACACATCACTTTAAATCTATGCCGTCGCATTCTTCTTTCTTTTATGAGTTGAAACTGTTTCACCCTATCTACTCTGCCCAGCCCACTCATGATTTTGAAAGCCTCAATCAGATCTCTTTTCAGCTTTCTTTCCAGGGACAACAGTCCCAGCTTCCTCAATCTACCCTATTGCTGAAGTTTCTCATATCTGGAACCATTCTAGTGAATTACTTCTTTATTCTATCCATTGCATTCACATCTTTCCCATAATGTGGCACACACAACAATGCACAATGCTGCAGCTGAGGTCTAACAAGTATCTTGCATAAGTTCAACACCACTTTCTTACCCTTGTGCCCCTAGTAATAAAGGGGAGAACAGTGTATACTTTATTTACCACTTTCCCCCCATGTCTTGCCACCTTTATTGATTTGTTCACATTTACACCCAGGCCTCTCTGTTCCTGCACCTCTGAACTGCAGATTCAAGGATTATAAATGTGTCTTTCAGTTTTCTATAACAGGCAGATTACAGATCATACTCAACCAGCCAGAGCTTTTAAAACCTAAGACAAAACATTCACTGTTAACTATGATTTGGCAATTGGGCAGTGCTTGTTTAACAATCCAGCATTCACTAATAGTTAAATTAACAACTATTGATGATCAATTGAATTTGTAACATAACACATTTTACTTGTTAAGAGTGACATACTTTCTTATCCAGGGATCCATTCTCAGCAAGCAGAAGGAATACCTTCAAATTATGTATTTTTTGATTTACCAGAGACCTTGGAAATGTTATAGTTTCCTTACTGCTTTTTGCATGGCAACACCTGAGCCAATCAGACTTGGCTTATAAACACTCCACTTTCCGGTAGTATAAATTGTTAGTTTGAAATTTGTCTTTCTTGCATTTGTCACGATGAGTGCAAAATGAAAATCTCAGCAACATGCATTTTTCAGTGGCACATTCTAATCTTTGTGCCGTCAATGTATATGTGCTTTTTGTTTTTACTGAGTTGTCAACTTTTTTTTGTACATTTTGATATGTTCTGGCAAGTGTTGTATACCATATATAAAAGGGCAGGCATAATGGGCTGAAATACTTCCTTCTACACTATAATAATTCGTTGATTTTGTGATTTCCTTGCATACCTTAATATGCTCAATCCCCTGCTCAAATTGACTTTTGAGATGAAAAGCAGTCTAACGTGCTCCCTTGCATCAATATGCTAATTGAGAAATTCACCAATGGGTTGTCAGTAAAACCACCACCATCAGCAGTCATTTTCCATGTTGGCATTCATTTAAATCTTTGTGCTACAATATTGGCCTTACATTGACATTGTAAATAGTCATTTGCTCACCTTGCAAGCTTGATGCAGAAATACAGCGCATCAAAGCTACTGTATGGGACAGGGGCTATCCTGATCAAATCTTTATTCACCGTATTTCATGTAAGCTCACCAATGGGCAAAAATCACTATTTTTGAATCTAAAAAGTGCCTCGTCTTTCCCAAATAACTATAGAAAAGCAAGTATCTCAAACATTTGAACAGGGAGCCCTTTCATGCTCCTACTTTGCCCTGGCTATGAGTGATGGTCTTCATTAACAGTATACAGCTGCCAGTCCAAAAAGGTGCTCAGCCTACAGTACAATTGAACTAGATTTCGACCTCTGCTATTGGTGCCAAAGACAGTGGTACATGCTCTAACTGCCTATGTGACAGCAGCTGCTGAATGAGTCAAAATTTAATTCTTCACAAGAATTATATGTTATTCATAACATTTGTGAAAGTACATTACAAAACATTTCCTGTTGAAAATTACAGAATATGCAACAAAATTCAACTTGGCTTCATAGCATGTATACTCTTAGGTACCTCAATATAATTGTAAGACCTTCAATATTCCGTGGCAGGCATACAGACCAAGAGCAAATCCTTTCAAACTGAAAATTACAGAATTTGCAATAAAAATAAACATTTTTCTCCATGTACCACATTCCAGTAAGAGGTATCTCAATGCAATTTCAATACTTGTGACTTTCACAATGTATAGTCAATGTCAGGCATATAGCCTGAGGGGCTCAACAGTTGCTAACACCTTGGCTGAAAGGCCTTAATTGATCAGCTTTCCCCTTTGCAGCTCTGCTGTTACTGTCCAGGCTTCAGTGCATCCCTCAGCATGTTGTATTGGACATTGGAACATGCCAGTATACAACATTAGTTTGAGGACAGCTTTTTGCACTGGAAGACCGGCAAGTTTCTGACAGACCAAAGAGCTCAATGCCTGGAAAACTGTAGCCATCCTGTCTTTGCCTAATCACCTATATTGGCTTTGACCCTATGCCTGGCTGTTACATCAAACCAAATCTTGCCAAAGTCAGCTCTATAATCCATACTTCCATCAAGGAATTTCCATGCTGGAATCTCAGCTTCACTAAGGTT
Source organism: Chiloscyllium punctatum (assembly GCF_047496795.1). Classification (NCBI taxonomy): domain Eukaryota; kingdom Metazoa; phylum Chordata; class Chondrichthyes; order Orectolobiformes; family Hemiscylliidae; genus Chiloscyllium; species Chiloscyllium punctatum. The sequence goes on along the minus strand of NC_092775.1, from coordinate 47,355,799 downwards.
TTAAAGACAATAAAAGTAGATAAATTTGAAGTTTTGCTGTGATCTGTATGTTAATTTCAGACCAATCTTCGATATTAATTGTCATCAACCAGTGACCTCCATGCACATGGCAGGTATAAAGCCCCATTCCTAACCCATGGCATCCCTTTTCTGAATCCAGACATTCAGCTATTTATTAAGATCTCTTGTTTTGCCATGGGAAATAAATTTCAAACACCTATTCCATTGTGAAAATCCTGACTGCTCCCATGATAACTGAATGCACTGTATTAGAAGCAGGTGCAAGAGTAGATAAATTACTGTAGTAAAACTTGAATGGCTTTAATAATAAAATTGAGTAATATAATATGATATAAATGAAGGCAAGGTACAGTGTTCATTTATTTTGCACTTCCTTTTAACATGGATCTATAAAATTCTCACACTTCAGAATCTGGCAGATTTATAAAGCTGACCTTTAAAAAAAACTGTGGAATATAAATTGATTCTTGTCCCCATTTTCAAAGGCATAAAAAGTGACCATATCTATGTTGCAACCAGTCCTCCAGTGAGGTTCCTCAATTTGTTCCAGATCCAGATGGGATACCCCAAATTGTTAAGCTCCAATTTGAGGAATTGGCTCCCCTTCTTTATTCACCTAGCCCCTCAGTTAACCTACGTTTTCTAATCAGCATGTTCAGAGATATTATTATACACCTCCGGACTGGGTGGAACTTGAACCTAGACTTCTCAGGCTAGGTGCAGGGACTTTACCACCGCACCATAAAAGGGCCTTAACCCCTCAGTTAATTGCAACAAGGTTAATTTAAAACAGAATATTTCCCTTGTTGATAACCTTTTCTGAATTTAGGCTTAAAAAGGATCCAATTTAACTAGGTTATATATCTATTAACTACTAAATGTGAGAAGAAATACATAACATACATAGACACAGATTAGAAGTGAGCCCACAAAAAAATCTAAAAGATATAATAAATAGTCTCTGGATTGCTTATAATGAGTAGGTAGTAAAACGATGATAATTGGGCGGCTGATTTTGAATAGATAGTGGAGCATTGACAATTGATTTGAGATTCTTGCTTCTGCAGGTTGCTCTGCAACTGACTTGCTAATGCGCTTCCAGCACTAAGAGTTAAAAATCACACAACACTAGGTTATAGTTCAACACTAGCTTTCAGAGCGATGCATCTTCATCAGGTAGCTGATGGAACAGGATCATAAGAGTTCTACAGCTACCTGATGAAGGAGCAGTGCTCCGAAAACTAGTGCTTCCAAGTAAACCTGATGGACTATAATCTGGTGTTGTGTGATTTTTAACTTTGTCCCCCCCCCAGACCAATACCGGCTCCTCCACATCAGCACAAAGAGCAATAAATTATTTTACTTGCAATAAAGGAATCATTAAGTGATGTTTTATCAAGTAATTTTCATTGCACACCAGCACTCAAACCCAGCCTAGTATACGTGAGTATCTCAGTCCACAAGTGCACTTGAACTACTCAGCCCACTAGCATAGATCGACTCGCTTTTAGCACCTGTCCCTGTGTATTTTTAAAGGAGAAAACATTAACATGTCTGTCATCCAGACTGCAGTCTTTTGTCCCATTATCTTCACAGTGTGAAATACTCAAAGGAGCTACACAAAACAGAAGGACATGGTGGGATATGTTGAGATTCTAGGGCATGGCAATTTTAAAAAAATGGTTTTGGATGCTTTGAAAAGCATTAAGGTGGACAGATGGGATCTATCCTAGAATGCTGAGCGCGGCAGGTGAGGAAATTGCTGTGGCCTTCTACACAATCTTTGTATCCTCTTTAGTCACAGGTGTAGACCCAGAGGATTGGCGAATAGACAACATTGCTCTTCTTAAACACAGGCACAACAGGGATAATCCAGGAAATTACAGGCCAGTGAATCTTTCTTCATTCTAAGAGAAGTTATTGGAGAGGATTCTTAGGGATGGGATTTACTCACATTTGGAAAAACATGGACTTATTAGCAATAGGTGGCATGGCTTTGTGCTGAGAGGTTGTGTCTCTCAAACTTGATCAAGTTTTTTGAGGAAGTGATAAAGATGATGGATGAAGGCAGGATGGTAGATGTTGTCCAAATAAACTTTAGCAAGTCTTTCACAAGGTCACTCATGGCAGACTAATACAGAAAGTAAAGTCATATGGGATCCACAGTGAGATGGTAAGATGGATACAGAACTGGCTTAGTCATAGAAGCCATGATGTGGAGGGGCTGGTGTTGGACTGGGGTGGACAAAGTTAAAAATCACACAACTCCAGGAGCAGTGCTCTGAAAAGTTGTACTTTTAAATAAACCTGTTGGACTATAACCTGGTGTTGTGTGATTTTTAACGAGTAGCTGCGAAAGGGTGCTTTTTTTCAAACTAGAGATCTATGGCCACTGGTGTTCTGCAGGGATCAATGTTGAGACCCCTATTGGTTATACAATATAAAAGTAATTTCGAGGAGAATATAGCTGGGCTGACTAATAAGTTTGTGATGGTACAAAGATTGGAGAGCTGTGGATAGTAAGGAGGATTTTCCAAAGATACAGCAGGATAGAGTTAGGCTGGAGATTTGGTGGAGAAATGGCAGATGAAATTTAATCTGGACAAATGCGAGGTGATGCATTTTGGGACATCTAATGCAGGAGGAAAGTATTCAGTAAATGGCAGAATGCTTAATAGTCAAAACAGACAGTGGGATTTAAGCAAACAGGTCTCCAGTTTCCTGAAAGTAGCAACCCAAATGGATACGGTGGTCAAGAAGGCATACAGCATGTTTACCTTCATCAATCAGACTGTAGATTATAAAAATTGGCAAATCATATTGCAATAGTGTATAACTTTAGTCAGGCCACATTCAGAATATTGTGTATGGTCTGGTCACCACACCACCAGAAGGATGTGGCAACTTTAGAGAGGGTACAGAAAAGGAATACCAGGATGTTACAAGGTGGAGGATATTAGCTCTGAGGAAAGACTGTACAAACCTGGTCGTCAAACGATGAGAGTCAACCTGATAGAAGTTTACAAAATTATGAGAGGCATGCAGAGAGGATAGCTGGAATCTTTTTCCCAGGTTAGAAATGTCAATTGCTTGGAGACATAGATTTAAGGTAAAAGGAGATAAGTTTAAAGGGGACATGAGAGGTAAATGTTTCACACAGAGGGTGGTAAATGCCTGGAATGCGCTAACAGAGGAGGTGGTGGAGGTGGTGGAGATGGATACAATAACTAAATTTAAGAGACATCTTGACAGATATATTAAGAATTAGGGAATAGAGGGCTACAGGCTGCATAGAGGCAATAAGGTTTTAGTTTAGAAAGGCATCATGTGTCAGGGCAGTCTTGGTGAGCTGAAATGCCAGTTCCTGTGCTGTACTGTCCTTTATTACAGTTCAGCTTGTTGTACATTTCTCTGATTGAAACTTCTTTAGTACACTCATGTATGACATTGCAGACAGCCACCGAATGTACTCCACAATTAACTTTTAGCTATGTCAGTCCTCTTTTATTGAAACACATGTTGGAATGAATAACTCAGAATGTCGATAGGTGATTGAGGCATATGATCTGGGGTTATGACGTGTAAGCCACAACAGCCTATGCAATGTGGCTATTACTTTGGCACAGGTGGCCTAGGCATCAATGTACCCAACTGAGATTTTTATCACACACAAACAAAGGGCCTTGAATCTGTTTTAGCTACTCAATACTTTCCAAACCCCCTCCAACCACGGGAAATTGAGAAGACTTGTATGGCTTCCAAGTACTGCAGCCTCAGCAATTTCCACCACCAATAATGGTGACATTTAAAATTCCATTTTAAACCAGTGTAGTAAATTATGAAGAACTTGAGTGATCCTCTTGGCTCCATAGTTCTCCTGAATGTCATCAATGGCCTACAAGACCTGGGCTTTTCTAATTACTGGAAACATATTGCCTCATAGTAAATGTACCCTTGAAACTTTATTTGATAACATTTTTTAATGTTTCTCATTTTTAAAGCCATGGATAATGATAGTTAAGAAATATTTCATAGTGCATGTACAGTCAAAGCTATTTTGCAATTTTAATTTTTTTAGTGAAGACGGCAATTGATAGCAGTACCATTATAAATGTTACCTTGGAACGCACATTATGCAGTATTGTATGTGCTAGTAAAAAGTAGCAATTGAAACCAGACAAATGCAGATTAACTAGAAAGAAGTAGAGATAGTATAACTGTTTCTTCCAGTCAAAGTAAAACTTTGGAACAACATGTATTCAGATATTAAAGATAATCAAATTTCACATTTAAAAGTAGTTTTTAATAATAAAAATTTAATACTGGCATCTATTTCATAGTTTGTTTTTCTTTGTAGGGATTGCTACAATCTTTCTCAGTTCAATGCTCAAAATGGTGCAAATGCAATTTTGCAGAAACACTGTTTAGGAGCATTCTATACTTGTGTAACAAAAGACAAAAATATCATGCGGTGAGCTGAATTATCTGTTATTCTCTCTTCTGTCACAGCCGGATGTTTCATTAAGTAAAGCGAGTAAATCCCAAAAGTGACAGACTGGAGTCAAAGCAGCCATGGAACTTGAACCCATTGCCAGCTGCCAGGGAAGCAGCTGTTCTGTTGACTGTCCTGTCAAATCTTTTAAAAGGAATGGTTTACTTTATCAGAGTCATATTACATGAATTTCAAGGTAATAGTTCCTGAGACAGAACATCCACCTTCATACCAAAAATCTAACTCTGCATTTCCTGTCAGTTTATTTTTGCATAATAAATGGCGATGGCCACATTTATAATGCTACACCTTATGCAAACCGTTCACACTGTAGCACGGCCTTCTTCCAGTGGAGGGGTGTCAGTGCCACCACTGGTTGGAGAGTGTAATTACTGTGACAAATTGAAGATCAGAAATTACACAGAAAACAATACAAAAGTTAAAACATACAAAATAGTTATCTCTCTCTCTAACCCCACTTCAACTGAAGACCATAATGATTCAGGTGACTTCAAGTGAATCATGTATCCAGCATCACAAGAAAACAGCTAATAATATAGAAACATTTTTGCTTGCTATTTCTGTTACGCTGTATGTCATTAAAATTAATGAGTAACACAGTAACCATAAATCCTTTTAATCTATTTGTTTTAAAAATGACATTATACCTTCTCTCACCCTATTCAACAAGCAGTCTAAAGTCTAAAACAAAATTCTTATCATAAACCAAAAGCGAAGATAGTGTATATAGATAATATACAAATGCCAGAATAGTGAAATTAATTATCAAGTTAATAAATGCTAATATTATTGTTTTCAAGTCATTCCCTATGTAATGTCAGCTGGACTCCCTGAAAATCAATTATTTAATGTTTCCAAGGGTTAAATATCCTTTGGCAATGCAGTACATAAAAAGTTAGCATGAAATTGCTTTGTACACTTTTATTTATTAGCCTGTTTAAATTAAATGGGCTCTTGACCACAGTAAAATAAGAACAGACAGAAATTAATGCAATGCATTAAGTAATGCCTTACCAGAATAAGTTAAACTCAACTTTCAGTCACCAGAGTGGCTGTGACCTCAGAGAGCTCGAGGTGATCTGAAACTACTAATCCTAATGCATTAAGGCAAAGAGATGCCAAGAACTATTAACTTCTTATAGAGGATTAAAGAAGATGTAGACCCAATAAGCATCACAAGAAAACCTCACAGCTCCAAAACCCTTTGTTCAAAATGGCGAGGTACTTCTCGCAGAGAGGGTGAAACAAGGATAAAACTAAAAAGAGAGACTAATAGGTAAGGACATATAAAAACAAGTAGCATAAACAAACTTGTGACATTAAAGAGCAGCTAAGCTGATTCAACAACAAATGAATCATTAAACGTATATAATAGAAATTCAATGTAAATAATAAGGGTCACGAGAAAAGTCAAACTGGGCCACTGGCAATAAACAAGCAAAACTAAAAGTGAATGGGGAAAATAATGTAAAACAGGCAAACTCTATGAATGTTGTATCCTATCCTTACTACCAAAAAAAATTAAGATTTTCAGGGTTGGATTTTTGTTTGGAGGTGAGACTCAGGAGATCGGTTCAATTTTGGGTCACAAACCCATCTCTGTCAATGGTCTGCTGAAAGCAGGATTTTCTGAGTGTCAGGAGGTTGGACATCCAATTAAGCAGATTTAATGTGGGAATGGAGAAGGACTTATTCTACCATGGGCATGTTAAAAGACCACCTTCACCCCATCTCAATTCAGAATGTAAGAATTTGGTCCAATATATTTGTTACTCAAAAATGCTTGGCATCCCTCAAAAAGTAAACATGGACCAGGAGTTTCCCTTTTTCAGGCTGTGTAGGGCTGGTTATGTCAATGTCAATAACTAGTCACCTCTGTCTCTGAGAAAACTTGCAATATTGACACTGATCATATTGTTAAAATCTGACCAGCAAGCTTCTCATCCTATTACAGACCTCGATAGTGGAATCCCAGATTGCCAGAAGCTGCTGGCCAGTCAGAGGCCAGCAGCCTCTGGGTCCAAAAGACTGTTGGTTGAGGCCTATTTTCATGGGATCCAATGGCAAGAAGGTAGGTCTATTTCTTTTTCTTATGTGGTGGTGGTCAAGGGGAGAGGGGTGTCAGGGGGTTGAAGATTAAAGGGGCAGAAGGGTGGCTTTCAGAGGTCATGTCATTACCTACCTCTGTGCATCCAACATCCTTCAGATTGGGCCAAATGAAGATCATCCTCTCAACCCAACAGGCCAGTCACCCTAGTTACTGAGTTGGGAAACTACCTACGGGTCTTGCCTGCTGGGAAAACAGCCAGTTGAGATGTTAAACTGAGGCCCTTAACTGATCATTTGGCCCTTATGTGGTCAAGTATCCAATGTCACTCAAGGGCTGATTTGCCAATTATTTGCTTCACTCTCCACCCCTCTTCACACCTCCAGGAAGGAGAAAATTGGTCATTGAGTTCTAGTACAACATGAAAAACAGAGATTGGTGTTGTTATTTTAATGAAACTGCTTGGATATGCTATGACACATCACCAAGGCAAATGGGATTTGAATCTGGACCTTCTGGCCCAGAAGTAGGGATATTAATGCTGCTCCACAAAATCCTTTAATTAACTCAATAAACATGTTAAATATGAAAGACCTGCAAAACTATTTTCAGGGAAAATGTGATAGTACTTTCAGATTCAAAGATTGAGTTATCTACTTTTTATTTGAAATGAGTGGAAATATATGTCAAAAAAGCATATACATTATAGAGTTGCAAATAGAAATAATTTATTTGTGAACCAGATACAAAAGCAAAACTGAATTAAAAATGCTTGTCAAAAGCTCAGTACAATATAGGGAGAACAAGAATTTTAACCTGTTAAATTCTGAGAGGTTGTGTGTATCAGAACACAATTCTGCTTAACTCCAAGAACTGTAAAGAGATTCTTTTTGTGAGAATTGTAAATTGGGAGAGTCAAAGTTAAGGCAGGACACATATCAATAAGAAAACTCATGGCATTCATGTCTTTTATTAATCAAGGCATAGAATAGAAGGGTAGCGGGTAGTGGGGTTATTCTGGAACTTTACAAATGTTTAGTCTGGCCATAACTTGAGCATTGTATGCAGTTCTGGTCATCTTATATAAAGGAGATGGCTGCACTGGAGAGGATGTAATGAAGATTTATGTCTGGCCACACATACCTCAAGACCAATAGCAATATGGTTGACTTGCAACTACATTCTGAAATGGCCTAACAGGCCTTTGTCAGTTATTTCTAACCACTAACATATTTCAAAGAAGGAATGGAATCAGATGGACAACTTGACAATGATTAAGGCATAGAAACGATAGCAGCAAACTCAGCCATGTTGACCCCACAAAGTCCTCTTTACCAACATCTGGGGTTAATACCAAAATTAGGAGTGTTATCTCACAGACTAGTCAAGAATGCCATAATTACGGAATCCTGCTTTGCCACAGTGATATACAGTTGGGAGGGTGTTGCCCTGGGAGCCCTCAACACTGACTCAGGACACCATGAAGTTTTATGGCACCAGGTCAAATGTGGGCAAGGAAAACTACTGATTATCATCTAATGCTTCCCCTTAGCTGGTGAATCGGTGCTTCTCCATGTTGAACAACGTTTGGAGGAAGCACAGACAGTAATGTAATCTGGATGGATGACTTAAATACCCATCACCAAGAGTGACTCAGCAGCACCACTATTGCTGAAAATGTTCATCAGGTTCTGCTGAATATAGCTGCTGGACTGGTTCTGCATCAGTTGGTGAGAGAAGAATCAAGAGGGAAAAACATACTTGACCTCAACATCACCAGTTTATCTGTCACAGATGAATCTGTCCATCACAGTATTAGAAGGAGTGTCCATCGCACAGTCCTTGTGGAGACAGAGTCCCGTCTTCGTGTTAAAGGTATCATCTGTCATGTTGTAGTGCCACTATCACCATGCCAAACAGGATAGACTTCAAATAGACCTCGCAACTTAAGACTGAGCATCCATGAGGTACTATGGGCCATCAGCAGTAGAAAAAGCACAATTCCTGAACATCATTTCCTATCATATTCCTATTACCTTCAAGCCAGAGGAGATCAATGCTGGTTCAATTAAAAGTGCATGAGTGCATGCCTGGAGTGGCACCAGACATTCCTAAAAAACAGGGTATCAAAAGTGATGAAGCTAAAAAACAGGACTGCTTGTGTGCCAAACAGCATAACCATAAGCAATAACTGATGGACAAAAGTGATTCCACAACCAGCAGATGAGGTCAAAGCTCTACAGTACTATCACATTTAGTTAGGAATAGTAGTGAACAAATAGTCAACTCACTAAAAAAGGAAGCTTCACAAAAATTGCAATCCTCAGTGGTGAGAGATTGCAGCACATCAGCACTAAAGATTTTTTAACAATCTTTAGCCAGAAGTGCTGAGCGGATGATCCACTTTAGCCTCCTCCAGAATTCCCAAGTGGTACAAGTGAAAACATGCAGCCAGTTTGATTGACACCATGTGATATCAAGAAATGACTACAGACACTGAATGCTGCAAAGGCTTTGGGCCCTGACAACATTCTGGCAATAATACTGAGGAAGTGTGCTCTAGAACTTGCCATGCCCTTGGCCAAACTATTCCAGTATAGCTACAATGCTGCCATCTATCTGTCAAGTTGGAAAATGGCCCAGCTATGTCCTGTACATAAAAAGCGAGACAAATTCAACCCAGCCAATTGCCACCATATCCGTCTACTCTTGATCATCAGTAAAATAATGGAAATGGTCATCAATAGTGCTGTCAAGCAGCACTTGCTCACAGACGCTTAGTTTGGATTCTATCAGGGTTACTGAGCTTATGACCTCATTACAGCCTTGCTCAAACATAAACAAAACAGTTGAACACTAAAGGTGTTTTGAGAGAGACTGCCATCACATCAAGGTCACATCTGACTTGATTGTGGCATCAAGGACCCAGCAAAGCCCCCAGTGAGAATCAGGGAAAAATCCCTCTACTGGATAGAGTCATAGCTAACAGAAAGGAAGATAGCTGTGGTAATTGTCACTCAGGCATCTTAGCTCTAGAATCTCTCTGTAGGAGTAACTAAGGGTAGAATCCTATGTGCAGCCACTTCCAGCTGCTTCATTAATGACCATCCTTTTATCATAAAGTCGAAGTGAGGATGTTTGTAGATGATTGCACAGTGTTCATGACCATTTGAGCTCCTCAGATATTGAAGCAGCCCATGGCCAAATGCAGCAATACCTGGACAATATCGAGATTTGGGTTGACATGTTGCAGGCAACATTTCATACTACACAAATGGCGTGAAATGAACATTTCCAGCAAGAGACAATCTAACTATTACCTTATGACATTCAATAGCATTGCAATGCCAAAACCCCCACTATCAGCATCCTGGGGATTATTGTTAGCCAAAAACTGAATTTGACTTGTCATATAAACACTGTGTTTGAAGAGCTGGTCAGAGGTTAGGAATCCTGCAATGAGTAACTCACTGCCTGATTCCCTAAACTATGGTACACCATCTACAAAAACAAATCAGGACTGTGATAGAATATTCTCCACTTGCTTAGATGAATGCAGCTCAAATAACATTCAGAAAGCTTGACACCATTCATGGAGTTATAGAGTCATACGGCACAGACCCTTTGGTCCAACCAGTCCATGCCGAACATAATCCCATACTAAACTAGTCTTACCTGCCTGCTCCTGCTCCATATACCTCCAAACCTTTCTTCTTCATGTATCAAATGTCTTTTAAGCATTGTGATTGTACCTGCATCCACCACTTCCTCAGAAAGTTCATTCCACATGCGAGGTACCAACTGTGTAAAATAAATTTACCCCTTATTTCTTTTTGAAATTTCTCTCCTCCCACCTTAAAAATATGCCCCCTAGTCTTGAAATTCCCAATCTTATAGAAAAGACAACTACCATCAACTTGATCTATACCTTTCATTGTTTTATAAACTTCTATCAGGTCACCTCTAAACCTCCTACGCTCCAGTGGAAAAAAAACTCCCAGCTTATCCAGCCTTTCTTTCTAACTCAAACCTTCCACACCTGGCAACATCCTGGTAAAACTCTTCTGAACCTTCTCCAGCTTGATAATATCCTTCCCGTAACAGGATGATCAGAACTGGACACAGTATTCCGGAAGAGGCCTCACCAATGTCCTGTACAAACTCAAGATAACGTCTCACCTCCTAGACTCAAAGATCCGAGCAATGGAGGCAAGTGCGCCAAAAGTATTTATAATAACCCTGTCTATGTGTGACACAAACCTTAAAGAATTATATACCTACACCCCAGGGGCCTCTGTTCTAAGCCCTACCCTTATTTGTTGTACCAAAATGCGATACCTCACATTTATCCAGATTGAATCCCATCTGCCATTTCTCAGCCCATTAAGCCATTTGATCAACATCCTTTTGTAATCTTAGAAAACCTTCTTCACGGTCTATTGTGCCAACAACTTTGGTGTCATTTGCAAACTTACTAACCATGCCTTCTATATTCTCATCCAAATCATTTATATAAATGACAAACAAAATTAGGACCCAGAACCAATCCCTGTGGAACACTGCTGGTCACAGGCCTCCAGTCCGCAAAGCAACCCTCCACCATTACTCTCTATCTCCTACCATTAAACCAATTATGTATCTAATTGGCAAGCTCACCCTGAATCCCATGTGATCTAACTTTACTAATTAGTCTTACCATGTGGAACCTTGTCAAAAGCTTTACTGAAATCAAAATAAACAATGTCTACTGCTCTGCCATCATCAACCTTTTTGGTAACTTCGTCAACAAACTCAATCAAGTTTGTGAGACATTATTTTCCTCAGACAAAACCATGCTGACTATCCCTATCAATTTTTGCTTCTCTTAATGTCCATAGATCTTATCTTTTATAATCACCTCCAACAATTTACCTGCAATTGAAGTCAGACTCACAGGTCTATAGTTCCCCAGTTTCTCCTTACAACCTTCCTTAAACTAAGGTACAATATTAGCCACCCTCCAGTCATAGGCACTTAATCGGTAGTTATAGATGATGCAAATATTTCTTCAAGGGGTCTCATAATTTCCTCCCTTTCTTCCCACAATGTTTGGGGATACCTTAGATCAGGTCCTGGAGATTTATCCAACTTTATATTCTCTAAGACCTCCTGAACCATCTCTGCTATGATGTGAACTGTTTTTAAAACATCAAAATGTATTGCTCTGTGTTCTCTAGACTCCATTTCATTCTCCACAGTGAAAACTAGCACATAATATTCATTTAATATTTCTCTCATCTCCTGGGGTTCATCACAAAGATAATCTCTTTGATCTTTAAGAGTCCCTGCCCTCTTTCTGGTTACTCTATTGCTCTTAATGTATTTGTAGAATACATAGAACATTATAGCGCATTACAGGCCCTTCGGTCCTCCTTGTTGCGTCAACCTGTGAAAATAATCTGATGCCCATGTAATCTACACTGTTCTATTATTATCCTTATGTATGTCCAATGCCCATTTAAATGTTCTTAATGTCGACGAGTCTACTATTGCAGGCAGAGAACGCCCCTACTGTTCTCTGAGTAAAGAAACTATCCCTAATATCTGTCCTAAATCTATCACCCCTCAATTTAAAGCTATGTACCCTCATGTTAGCCTTCACCATCCAAGGAAAAGGGCTCTCATTGTCCACCCTATCTAACCCTCTGATTATCTTATACATCGCGATTAAGTCACCTGTCAACCTTCCTCTCTCCAACGAAAACAGCCTCAGTTCCCTCAGCCTTTCCTCGTAAGACCTTCCTTCCATACCAGCAAACATCCTAGTAAATCTCCTCTGAACCCTTTCAAAAACTTCCACATCCTTCCTATAATGTGGTGACCAGGACTGTATGTGCAATATTTTAGGTGCGGCCTTACCAGTGTCTTGTACAGCTGAAGCGTGACCTCATGGCTCCAAACTCAATCCTCCTATCAATAAATGCCAATACACCATATGCCTCTTAACAACCCTATTAACCTGGGTGGCAACTTCCAGGGATTTATGCGCCTGGACACCGAGATCTCTCTGTTCATCTACACTGCCAAGAATTTTACCATTAGCCCAGCACTCTGTATTCTTGTTATTTCTTCTGAAGTGAACTACCTCACACTTTTCTGCCTTAAACACTATTTGCCACTTTTCAGCCCAGCTATGCATCTTATCTATGTCCCTCTGTAACCTACAACATCCTTTGGCGCTATCCCCAACTCTGCCTACCTTAGTGTCATCCATAAATTTACTAATCGATCCTTCTACGCCCACATCCAGATCATTTATAAAAATGACAAACAGCAGTGTCCCCAAAACAGATCCTTGTGGCACACCACTGGTAATTGAGCTCCAGGATGAACATTTCCCATCAACCACGACCCTCTGTCTTCTTTCAGCTTGCCAATTTCTGATCCAAACAGCTCAATCCCGAAACTCCATATTTTTGTGCAATAGCCTACTGTGTGGAACCTTATCAAATGCCTTTCTGAAGTCCATATACACCACATCAACTGCTTTACCCTCATCCACCTGTTTGGTCACCTTCTCAAAGAACTTAATAAGGTTAGTGAGGCAAAACCTACCCTTCACAAAACCATGTTGAGTATCCCTAATCAAATTATTCCTTCCCAGATGCTTGTAAATCCTATCTCTTATAACCTTTTCCAACACCTTACCCACAACCGAAGTAAAGCTCACTGTCTATAATTACCAGCATGTCCTGACTCCCCTTCTTAAACAAGGAAACAACATTTGTTATCCTCCAGTCTTGTGGCACTACTCCTGTTGACGATGATGACCTAAAGATCGAAGCCAAAGGCTCTGCAATCTCCTCCATGGCTTTCCAGAGAATGAGGATAAATCCCATCCAGCCCAGGGGTCTTATCCATTTTCAGATCTTCCAATTTCTTTGGATTATCCTTAACCTTATCTGCCATTGCTATCTCATATCCCCTCTTTGTCTTCCTGATTTCTCTCTTAAGAATGCCCCAACACTCTTTATATTGATTAAAAATCAATCGAACCAAGTTGGCTCTATCTAGAATAAGATTCTCATTTATTCTTGACTAGAACCTCAATATCTTTATTCATCCATTGTTCCTTCACCTTACCCTTCACTCTAACAGGAACAAAATGCCTCTGAACTCTGGTTGTCACACTCTTGAGGGCCTTCAATGTGTCAAACGTCCTTTTACCTGGGAAGAGTCTACTCCAATCAACTTGTGAAAATTTTTGTCTAATACCATTAAAATTTGCCTTACTCCAATTAAAATCTTTAACTTTTATAGAAGGCTTATCCTTTTCCATAACCATTTTGAAACTAATAGAATTATGATCGCTAGACCCAAAGTGTTCCCCCACTTTTACTTCAAGACAAAGCATTGCACTTGATTGATATCACATCCACAAGCTTTCAATTGTTCCATTACCAACACTCAACAGTAACCGTGTGTACGTGTGTACCATCTGTAAGATATTCTATAGCAATTCACCAAGACTCTTTCGACAACACCTCTTAAACCCACGACTATTGCCCTTATCCTTCCGGGTACATGGCAACGTGACCACCTGTAAGTTTCCCTGCAAGCCACTCACAATCTTGCCTTGGAAATATATTGCCGATTCTTGAGGTACACTGGGACAAAATACAGGCTTCACTCTGTAAAGACATTATGAATCTACTTACACCAAGTGGACTACAATAGTTCAAAATGGCAATTCAAGGACAATGAGGGACAAGTAATAAATGCAGTTCCAGCCAGTGATGTCCACGTCCCTTGAATTAATAAATTTTAAAATTAGATCTTTTCATCTAGGTATTTGCAGGGGCTGGAATACATTACCTGAAAGGAGAGTAGAGACAGAAACCCTCAACTCTTTTAACAGGTGTCTGGATGCGCACCTCAAGCGTTGGAACCTACAAGGCTACGGACCAAATGCTAAGCAGTATAATTAGGCTGGTTGGCTCATTTATCAGTTCGTTTAGGCAAGATCAGCCAAGTGGCCTTTTACTTTTGTGTCATAAATGCTCTATGATTCTTTGATCCTTTAAAGGCTATGTTTAGCAAGCCAAATTTCATATCTGTTTAACTGAAAAGAGCTAGATCCTGGAGTGTCGGAAATTGTGGCTAGTAAATTGATTGACAACTGCAGTGAAAGTGAAAAGTTATTATTTATGTGAAGAGTCATAGAGGTCTATGGCAGAGTAAAAGGCTCTTTGACCAATTGTGTCCATGCTAGTCAAAAACAGCTGCCTTACTATTAAATCCATTTTCAGCATTTGGCTCCTCGCCTTACCATCGCAAGGGTACATCTGAATATTTTTTAAGTGTTATGAGACTTTCTACCTCTACTACCCTTACAGGCAGTGAGTTCTAGATTCCCATCACCCTTTGGGTGAAACATTTTCCCTCATATCTCCTGTGAAGATCACAGGAGGATCACTTCTATAAAGAGTGATCAGAGGTTAGGCTCCCTTAAATAGTGAACTCAATCTTAAAAATAATGAGACTATTCTCAAAGCTCAACTTTAACTTGCAACTAAAACTCAAGTTCTACTTCAAGAATTTCAAAAACCTTGTAAGCTAGAGCTTGGGTTGAAATACAGGTTACCGATGATCTAATTGAATGATATAAGTTTATTCTATCAATAGAATAGGCTGAATGGTCTCCTCCTGTTCTATGCCCATATGCGCGGTCTTTACTGCCATTAGTGGGAGCAAGCAAAAAAAAGGTTTCTGTGTCCAAGCTAAAAATATTTGGCCAATGTACTTATAGATGAAGTAAGACACAAAAGTGAGTTACTGAAGTAGCACAAAATCAAACTCATATAATTTGTGAATTATTTGAAGACCAAAGGCAGTTTAAAATTAGCATAATTTTGTTCAGTAAGTTCATAAAAACAAAACTGTTTTATGGGAAATTATAATAAATGTTATGAACATATCACTACAAAAGCTTATAGGAGAGTTAAAATAGTTAGATAGTCCTTGGATTATAATATCTTTCTCCTGGGAGACATTTACTGCTATTTTCTGTAATCAGTGCTCCAGCCAACCATTCATGCTGCCACTTTATTGTTTAAAATGTAGTCACATACTGTGAAGTATATTATTGAACTCTGACAATTCAATGACAGCTAAGATACATGTGTTTTTTTTAGTATGCAAAAGTTTTCAAAACTTGTTTATAATGGATGGTAGGAGTGAGTTACAAGTCAGTTACACAATTAAGACTTCCAAGAAAATGCTATAAACTACCAGAACAAACCTTGAGCAGCTTATAAATGTCACATCAACCTTGAAGTTGTGTATCCCATAACTCACCCTATTCTGCATGTTGTTTCTTTTAAAATAATTTACATTTTAAAGTTTTAAGGGTAATTAACTCTAATAATACAGAGTTATTTGAAGCAGAAACAAGAAATGTTGAGAAACACAATGGGTCAAACAATATTAATAAAAAGAACTGACAGGTTAACATTTGGTTTTATGTACTCTGTCAGATGACTGCACATTTATTTGTATTTCATGGACTCCTTAGTCTTTGTGTTATGACATCACTGAATGCTAACTAGTTTGTTTGAACTTATGTAGAATAACAAATTCAGTGGAATTCAAACCCAGAAATGCATAAACATGTTAAATAAACAAAATCAGTGAAAAACATTATCAATTGGTTTTTTCTGAATGGGATAAGCTACCATTTGTCGGATTACTTATCAAAACTTGCTGGTATATTTCTAGCCATGAAAGATGAAGGACATGTACCAAACAATCCATTTACATGATGGGGTGAGGATTATCTTCATTTGGTAGACGATTGCTGATTGCTGTGAACCCCATTCCTTCAGAGACAGGTTCGACCTCAAGTGATCCACAAAAAACTGCCATGTGATATTATAGGGTTTTTTGGCATTGACACATGTTGCCAAGCTGATGTAGCCATTGGTCATCGTAATAGGGCACATCAGCTCACACAATAGTGTTATTTCTATCTTCCAACAATTAGTGACTCCAAAGTGTGCCATTTAGTGTTTAAGACCTTCATACCACCACTTCCAGTTATTCTTGAACTGGGACCTTGGCATTCCACTGGTGATCTAAGGAAACATTTATAATTTTTACAGATGTCATGTGACACTGATGGTTACAATAAGGTCCCTAGTCACAGTTGGCAATAACAAAGGTAAAAGAGATGCAGTAGAGACCAGAGTAATGGAAATGCAGAATTTTAGGTGGTTTGTATGATTATAAAAATAGGGAAGGATAAAGCTGTGCAGGTCAGCTTTATACTGTGCTAGCAAGTATTGATGTTGGGCTATATATTGATTTGTGGAACCAGTTGATGACTCATTTCGCAATGGCAGAGTGCAGAGCAGTAAATGAGTTGACACTATGTAAATGATGTATTGCATGCATTGCATCTGATAGGCAAGGGTTACATTATTATCATTCATTGATGGGATGTAGGCATTAGTGGGCTAGGCCAGCATATATTGCCCATCCCTATTTGCCCTAGACTACAATGCTGTGGGTCTGGTGTCACACTTTCGCCAGACCGGGTAAAGACAACAGATTTCCCTCCTAAAGGACATTTATGAACCTATTACGTTTTTCTGATGATCGACAAATGTTTCATGGTCATCCTGAGACTCTTACCTTCAGATTTTTATTACTGAATTGAATTTCACTAATTGCCATGGTGGTATTGTATCCAGGTCTCCAGAATGTGGATAAACATGTTAAATAAGTATGTGTTGTGTCTATTTTTATGTCATATATTGATGATTTTCATGTTGTCATAGAGATGTGCAGCACAAAAACAGACCCTTCGGTCCAACTCGTCCATGCCGATCAGATATCCCAACCCAATCTAGTCCCGCTTGCCAGCACCCAGCCCATATCCCTCCAAACCCTTTCTATTCATATACCCGTCCAATTGCCTTTTAAATGTTGCAATTGTACCAGCCTCCATCACTTGTTCTGGCAGCTCATGCCATACACATACCACCCTCTGCATGAAAATGTTGCCCCTGAGGTCTCTTTTATATCTTTCCCCTCTCACCCTAAACCTATGCCCTCTAGTTCTGGACTTGCCCCATCCTAGGGAAAATACTTTGTCTATTTATCCTATCCATGCCCCTCATGATTTTATAAATCTCTATAAGGTCTCCCCTCAGCCTCCAACGCACCAGAGAAAACAGCTCCAGCCTTTCCAACCTCTCCCCATAGCTCAAATTCTCCATCCCTGGCAAAATCACTGTAAATCTTTTTTGAACGCACTCAAGTTTCACAACATCCTTCTGGTAGGAAGGAGACCAGAATTGCACACAATATATCAAAAGTGGCCTAACCAATGTCCTGTGCAGCTGCAACATAACCTCCTAACTCCTGTACTCAATACACTGACCAATAAAGAAAGGCATACCAAATACCTTTTTCACTACCCTATCTACCTGTGACTCCACTTTCAAGGAGCTATGAACCAGCACTCCAAGGTCACTTTGTTCAGCAGAACTCCCTAGGACCTTAACACCATTAAGTGTATAAGTCCTGCAAAGATTTGCTTTCCCTAAATGCATTACCTCACATTTATCTAAATAAAATTCCATCTGCCATTCCTCAGCCAATTAGCCCATCTGATCAGGATCCTGTTGTAATCTGAGGTAAACTTCTTCACTGTCCACTACTCTTGCAATTTTGGTGTCATCTGCAAACTTACTAACAAAAAGTAATGGACCCAGCACTGATCCTTGTGGCACTCCACTGGTCACAGGCCTCCAGTCTGGCAAAAACCCTTCACCACCACTCTCTGTCTTCTACCTTTGAGCCAGTTCTATATCCAAATATCCTGTATTCCATGTGATCTAACCTTGCTAACTAGTCTCCCATGGGGAGCCTTGTCAAACGCCTTACTAAAGTCCATATAGATCATTTCTATTGCTCTGCCCTCATCAATCCTCTTTGTTACTTCAAAAAACTCAATCAACTTTGTGAGACATGACTTCCCATGCACAAAGTCATGCTGACTATCCCGAATTTGCGTTTCCAAATACATGTACATCCCGTTCCTCAGGATTCCTTCAAACAACTTGCCCACCACCAATGTCAGGCTTACCGGTCTATAGTTCCCTGGCTTGTCCTTACCACTTTTCTTAAACAGTGGCACCACATTTGTCAACCCCCAATCTTCCGGCACCTCACCTGTGACTATCAGTGATACAAATATCTCAGCAAAGAGGCCTAACAATCACCTCTTTAGCTTCCCACAGAGTTCTAGGGTACACCTGATCAGGTCTTGGAGATTTATCCACTCTTATGCGTTTTAAGACATCCAGCTCTTCCTCCTCTGTAATATGTAGTATGACTGTTTTTAGTGCTTGTTTTTCAAAATTGTTTCCTTTAATATCTTTAATATTTCTGTTGTAAATGTTGGTGTATGCATGCTTTTGTCCGAGTGAAAGGGGTGTCCAAAAAATAGTTTGAGGAAATAATTTGATAAAGTTTCATTGTACGTGCTGGTTTATGTACTTGCTGCTTTGCAAAAAAAAAATCTATTGGATGTCAATTCTTGGCTTTCTACTAATTAAGCGTCATTTAGTGGTGATTCATGTTATGTGTGTTTTACCCATATTAGTTTGGATTTTATGCACCAACCAACTACTTTTGCCAACATGGTTTTGTTTGTCTTGTTTTTGTGCAATGTTTTGAAGGTATGACACTTATTAAAATATAAAGTCACAGAAGATGAATTTTCAGTTGTGACAGCTTTGAAATATATGTAACTTGATGGCTATGTGATAGAGGAACTTCTATTTTTAGATAGTTGGCCAGATCAGCACTCATTTTCAGCATTTGCAGTTGTGAGTACGTACGTGCAAACTTACACCTCAAATCTAGATGTTTTTTCTTTGTTCAGAGTTTTGAGGCATCGCTTGCAAGGCCATCATTTATTACCTATACATAATTGATCTTCTTGAATGCTGCAGTCCATGTGTTGGATGTGTTGTCGCAGTTCTATTGGGGAGAATGTTCTAAGATATTAGCTGAACAGTGATAAAGGAGTGGTGATATGTTTCCGAGTTTGGATGGAGAGGATGTACAGGTCTTGATGTGCTCCATGCATCTGCTTCCCTTATTCTTCTAAGAGGTACAAGTCATAGGTTAGGGAGGTGCTGTTGAAGGATCATTGCAACTTGCTAAACTGTATCTTGTAGATAATCCACACTGTAGCCATGGAGTACTGTTGCTGAAGGGAGTGAATGTTGGAGATGGTCAGTGCCATGCCAATTAAGTGATTGATTGATTTATTGTTGGAACATGTGCTGAGATACACTGAAAAGTGTTGTTTTGCATGCTATACCAACAGACTGTACCATACAAAGTACATCAGGGTAGCTGAACCAAGCACAGAATACAGTGTTACCGCCACAGAGAAGGTGCAGAGAGAGTGATCAGAATTAATATTTGAAAGGTCCGTTCAAAAGTCTGATAACAGTGGGGAAGAAGTTGTTCTTGAATCTGTTTGTACATGTATTCAAACTTTTATACCTTCTGATTAACAAAAGAGAGTGGAAAAGTGTATAGCTGGGGTAGGAAAGGTCTTGACTTACGTTGGCTGCTTTCCTGAGGCAGCAGGAAATACAGGTGGAGTCAGTGGATGGAAGACTGGTTCGTGTGATAGAGTGGGCTCTATTCACAACTCTCTGTAGTTTCTTGCAGTTTTGCAAAGAGCAGATGTCATACCAAGCTGTGATGCACCCAGATAGGATGCTTTCTGTGGTGTATGTATAAAAATTGGTAAGAGTCCTTGTGGACATGCTGAATGTTTTTAGCACCCTGAGGAAGTAGGGGCATAGTTGTATTTTCTTGACCATCGCATCAATGTGGGTGGACTAGGACAGATTGATGATCATCATTGCCATGAACATGACAGACTCGACCATCTCCAACTCAGTACTATTGATGCAGACAGGGGCGCCACTCTGCCTCCTGAAGTCAGTGACCAGCTTCTTCATTTTGCTGACGTCGATGGAGAAACTGTAGTCTTTACACCATGCAGCTAAGCATTTGATCTCTTTCCATTATCCTGTCTCATCGCTGTTTGAGATCCAAATTACAATGGTGGTGTCATGAGCAAACTTGTAAATGGCGTTGGGGCGGAATTTGGCCACACGGTCTTGAGTGTATAAGGATTAGTAGGGAGGAGTACTGCAACCTTGTGATGTACTGGTGTTGAGGATTATTTTGGGGGAGTTGATACTTTTTCTTACTGATTGCAGTCTGTGGCTCAGGAAGTCGAGGATTTCCAGTTACAGAGAGGGGAAGTTGAGACCTAAGTTTTGTAGTTTAGAGGTCAGTTTGTTTGCAATTATGGTGTTGAAGGTGGAACTGTAGTCAATAATTAGGAGCCTGATGTAGGTATTCTTTTTATCCACATGTTCCAAGGGTGAGTGTAGGGCCAGGGAGATGGCATCTGTTGTGAAACTGTTGTGTCGGTAGGCTAATTGCAAAGGATAAAGGCAATTTGGTAGGCTGGAGTTCATGTGTGTTATGACAAACCTCTCAAAGCACTTTATAATTATGGAGGTCAGAACCATCAGGTGGTAGTATTTGAGGCATGTAGCATAATTTTTCTTTGGCACCACAATGAGCATGGTCTTCTTGAAGCAGGTGGGGACTTAGATCATAACAAGGAGAGGTTAAAGATGTATGTAAATACTCCCACCAGCTGGTCCACACAGGATGTGAGTGCACAGCCAGGGATTGTCTCTGAGCTGGTCACTTTTCATGGGTTCACTTTCAAGAAGGCCAATCTGACTTCCGCCACGGTGACCATGGGTACAGGTGCATCCGAGGCTGTTGAGATAGATGACATATTTGCATTGATCATCAGTTCAAAGCAAGCATAGAGTGCATTGAGCTCATCTGGTAGGGATGTGTTGTTGACCATGATTCTGTTTGACATCACTTTGTAGCCCATTATCTCATGTAAGCCTTGCCACAAACAGCGGGTGTCAGTGTGTTTGGTCTGGGTCTCAAGCTTTGTTTGATATCGCCCCTTGGCATCTCTGGCCTTACAGAGGTTACTTAAATTTCCTGTATAGGTCACAGTTGTCCGACTTGTATGCCTCAGACCTGGACTTCAGAGGGAGTGGATCTCCCAGATCATAAGATGTTTCCACTTGGGGAACATTCGGATTAACTTCTTTGGCACGCTGTCTCTTGCTCACTTACTAATGAAGTCTGTAATAATGGCATAGGAGAAAGTGAGGACTGCAGATGCTGGAGATCAGAGCTGAAAATGTGTTGCTGGAAAAGCGCAGCAGGTCAGGCAGCATCCAAGGAGCAGGAGAATCGACGTTTCGGGCATGAGCCCTTCTTCAGGAATAGTGGCATACTGAAGTAGTGGCATAGGCTGTCAGCTGTATTCTTGAATGTGGACCAATCACTGACTCTAAGCAGTCCCATAGAAGCTCTTCCATTGCCTCAAACAAACGTTACACTACTTTCTCTACTGGGTCCTCACGCTTCAATTTCTGCTTGTAAATCAGAAGGAGGAGCACTGCGTTGTAATCTGATTTTCCAAAATGCCAATGGAAGATGAAGCTGTAGGCATCTTTGATGGTTATATAGCAATGGTCACAGATGTTCGGTCCTTTGTTGGGACAGGAGATGTGTTGATGGTATTTTGGTAGCACGGTCCTGAGTTTGGTAAAAACAATGACTGCAGATGCTGAAAACCAAATACTGGATTAGTGGTGCTGGAAGAGCACAGCAGTTCAGGCAGCATCCAACGAGCAGCGAAATCAACGTTTCGGGCAAACGTCCCTCATCAGGAGTTTGGCCTGCTCAACGTCACCGGCTACAATTAACAAGACTTTGGGCTATTCTGTCTCAAGAGAGTTTATAGCATTCAGTACTTATAGAGTCATAGGCATGTACAGCATGGAAACAGATCCTTCGGTCCAACCCCTCCATGCCGACCAGGTATCCCAACCCAATCTAGTCCCACCTGCCAGCACCTGGCCCATATCCCTCCAAACCCTTCCTATTCATATACCCATCCAAATGTCTTTTAAGTGTTGCAATTGTACCAGCCTCCACCACTTCCTCTATCAGTTCATTCCATACACGTACCACCCTCTGTGTGAAACAGTTGCCCCTTAGGTCTCTTTTATATCTTTCCCCTCTCACCCTAAACCTATGCCCTCTAGTTCTGGACTCCCTGACCCCAGGGAAAAGACTTTGTCTATTTACCCTATCTATGCCCTTCATAATTTTGTAAACCTCTATAAGGTCACCCCTCAAACTCTGATGCTCCAGAGGAAACAACCCCAGCCTGTTCAGCCTCTCCTTATAGCTCAAATCCTCCAAACCTGGCAACATCCTTGTAAATCTTTTCTGAACCCTTTCAAGTTTCACAACATCTTTCCGATAGGAATGAGACCAGAAATGCACGCAATATTCCAACAGTGGCCTAACCAATATCCTGTACAGCCACAACATGACCTCCCAACTCCTGTACTCAATACACTGACCAATAAATGAAAGCACACCAAACACCTTCTTCACTATCCTATCTACCTGCAACTCCACTTTCAAGGAGCTATGAACCTGCACTCCAAGGTCTCTTTGTTCAGCAACACTCCCTTGAACCTTACCATTTAGTGTAAGGATGCCAAGCATTCCATTTAGGAAGTGGGAAACCCTCAGGTTGTAAGGTACAGTCAGGTCTAACAGGAGTGAGGCATGTCTCTGTGAAACAGAGCACACAGCAGTCTCTGAATTCCCTTTGGAAGCGGAGTCTAGATTTACGTTCATCCATTTTGTTCTCCATGACTTGGTCATTTGCCAGGATTATGCTGGATAGGGGGATCTTGAAATCCCAAAGTTTCAGACTTACCTGAAGTCCAGCACATCTCCCATGTTTCCGAGGTAGGTGGCTGCGCCTAGTCAATCTGGATGTCAGTGAGGGATGTCTGCTTCTCCCATTGGGGTCTTGTGCTCCAACTGTGGCCTTTGGCATTCCAGGGCAACTTGTGGCCAGTTCGGACAGGCCTCCTCGAGTCGGGTCACCGTGAGGTCGGATCTTGTTCCCATGCTGGATGGCTCTCAGTTCTGGGTTACCATGCCATCAGGAGATCAGGTCTGCAAGAGGCCGGACAGCATCTGGGCTTGCAGTTCCAGAATCGGCAAGGTAAGTCAGTATGTCCAATGGGGTTCTAGGCAACAGTGTCATTCACAAAAGCTCCAGTGGATCTTACAGCCAGTTTGGTTGGGCTTCCTCAATGTTGAGTCACTGAGCGATCAGGTCTTGTTCCCACCCTGGTCAGACCTCTGTTCCAGGTTTCTGTGAGGAGGTCAGGCTTGCAGTCCCAATATCAGCAATCGAGGCTCGTTGGTCGTAAATCTTTAAAACTTAAAGTAGATATAAGAAAATGTTGTTTGTAATTCTGATAGACTTAGAATTGAGGTTTAGAAGAGCAGAACGATTATAAGATGTGTAAGAATAAGATCTGCTGTAGACAACAAACAAAATGTCATCATATTCTGGCATCATTTTGAAAGTGTGCTGCTTTGGCCATGATGTCCTTGAGATTGTAGTGTATAATTGGAATTGTACTTATCCAAGCAAGTGAAGATCAATCCGGCTTCTAACATGCACCTCTTAGTTGGTGGACATAAGATCATAAAACATCAGAGCAGAAATTAGGCTATTCGGCCCATTGATTCTGCTCCACCATTCAATCATGGCTGATAGGTTTTTCAAACCCATTTTCTGCTTTCTCCTTGTAACCTTTGATCCCCTTGGCAATCAAGAACTCATCTAACTCATCTATACTCAGTGACCAGGCCTCCACAGCCCTCCATGGCAGTGAATTCCACAGATTCACCACTCTCTTGACTGAAGAAGTTTCTCCTTTTCACTGTTCTAAAGAGTTTTCCCTTTACTCTAAGGCTGTGTCCTCAGGACGTCGCGTCTCCTGCCAATGGAATCATCTTCCCAACATTCACTCTGTCCAGGCCATTAGTATTCTGTAAGTTTTTGTAAGACAGCATTTGGTGAGTTCAGGATTTGACTCACTCCCTGTAAAATATTCAGCTTCAGACCTGATAAGCGGTGATAGTCTCTAGGTGACTTAAAGTTTTTGGTCAATGATGGTACCAGGATATTAATAGAATTTGATAGTGGTTGTGCTATTGAATGTCAAAGGGAAGTAGTTAGGCTCTTTCTTGTTGGAATAAGTCACTGCCTGCATATGTGGTGTTAGCATAAATGTTGCTTGATGCCTTTCAGCCCAAGCCTAAAAGTTGCCCTGCTGTAAACTGGTAGATTACAGTGGCACAGTGGTTAGCACTGCTGCCTCACAGCGCCGGAGACCCGGGTTCAATTCCCGCCTCAGGCGACTGACTGTGTGGAGTTTGCACATTCTCCCCGTGTCTGCGTGGGTTTCCTGCGGGTGCTCCGGTTTCCTCCCACACTCCAAAGATGTGCAGGTCAGGTGAATTGGCCATGCTAAATTGCCCGTAGTGTTAGGTAAGGGGTTGATGTAGATGTAGATGTAGGGGTATGGGTGGGTACGCTTCGGCGGGGCGGTGTGGACTTGTTGGGCCGAAGGGCCTGTTTCCACACTGTAAGTAATCTAATCTAAAAAAAATCTAATCTAAATCTAATCTAATCTAATCTAATCTAATCTAATCTAATCTAATCTAATCTATTATCCAGCAAGTTTTTAAAGGAACTGAGGACTGCATTCATCAGTGAGCGTCCTCACTTTTGGCCTTAACATGAAGTTAAGGTCATTAAGAAATAGCTAGAACATTGTCATTAGGCACAAGGGCTCTTGTGGCACAGTAGCAGTGTTCTTGCCTCTAAGCCAGGTGAGCTTTATTCAAGTCCCACCTGCTCCACAGGCGTCAAATAACATCTCTGAACATGATGATTAGAAAATATCTGTTCTGAGTAACATCTCGTATGTTGTCTTGCAGCTGAGAAAATTGATTTCTGTCAATTGTGATTGTTTTCTTTTGTGGCTTTTATGATTCCAGCCAGTGTGGAGTTTCCCTCGTCTCCAAATGACTTTAGTTTTTCTCAGATTTTAATAAATGTTCATGTAAACCTAGTTTAAAGAAAGATATTTACTGATCCCTGAGGCATTTTCTGTCACCTGGAACATGGTATGATGAAGAATCTAATTATTACATAATATTTTGAACTGTGATTGTCTATGGTCTCTATTGAAATGTCTATAATAAGGATTTTGAACCTTGGATCAAATCCAGTTTTACCACACCTAAAATTATGACTCCGTCATTGACAACAGCAGGTTCCTTCAATAAAGAGCAATGAGCCGGAAAACTTGCATGTAATTGTAGTTCGTGGGATAAGTCAATAATATTTTGCATCACCATAGGTTGTAGTATATTTGAGATAAAACGAGCATTTGGATTTGCCCAAGATTAGGTCTTAAAAATTTAACTCTTTATCAGATGTCTCTTGGTGAGAGTGTTTAAACAAGGGAGTGCTAAGCTGTAAACTTTCATGATTTGAACTTGTTTGATCCCCCTGCTTTTCATTGACCATGAAATTAACCTTCCTGTCTTCTATTGCTTAGGGTCATGTGCAAGCCTTCACTGAACCTGTTAATGTAGGTTAGTCATCCAGTGTACACAATTTCAGAACTCACTTTCGAAAGATTGAATGAGAGAATGAATTTAGTTGCAGCCTTGATTCTTTTGAGTTCAAAATGGATTTATCTTGAAATGCTAATTGATGAGGTTACTGGAAAAGGAGTGAGAAATTAGGAATACTGACCTCTACACCCAAATTTCCTTTATGTACACATGATGGAAATCTCATCCGTTAGGAGTACATGTGAAAAACTTGGGAGCCAGATTTTCCACTTTTAGTGATTGCAAATCATGCACCTCGCATGCCGGGCACTTTATTGTTCACATTGTGATGATCCTATGGCTTTAAGAAGTGCATTTTGTCCTTTTTTTTAAATGAAGAAAGGTTGAGATAGAGGTACCAAGCAATTTGCTCAAAGCCAATAAAGTAAACAGTTTGGGAAGCCTTGGGTTTTTTTAGGTTAGAACAATAGAAGCAATCTCAATAGATGGGGTCAAGCGCCCACAGAACCAAGAGTTTTTGTTTTACCTTTCAGCAGTTGCTGGGGTGGATGTGAAGTTCTTATCCCACTCTCTGTTACAGCTAAAAGCTGAGGTTGTCCTCCTGCTGCTGGAATTGCATGTGAGACAAACTATTTTACTGAATTTGCCAAGGGTGTCTTTATGGGATATTGCTATATTGGAATATTTAATTAGTAGTTTACATAAATATTATTGTGTTCAGCATTCCAATAGAGTTATTGTTAATCTAGTTGTTCTTTTTTTATTTTGTCTGTATTTTAACTGTTGTGTAGTTTGACCAATCTAATTTCATCTGGAATTTAATGCCCTACACTTACCTTTAAAATACAAAAAATTTGGGTTGAGGCTATCTTCTTAATATAATTGGATGAGGGTTTTTACCTGATCCATAACAGTGTCATGTGCGACAGCTAACCCTGTTATAGTTGTTATAACTCTGTTTTATCCTGTTGTAAACCTTGTTGACAACACCACAGTAAAAGAATAAAAAGAATATATAGTGAGCAATTGATCATTAAGTTCACAATTTGCAATCAACAAACACTACGTTCCTTCTAAGGTGCATGCTTGTACTTTATAGATGCTCACAAGTCGTCCTATGTTTGGTAATGTATATACAACAGTGGCTTCACAAAAAAATTAAAAGGGTTCCATACTTTGAAGAGACCATGCACCAAACAACAGCTGTAACAATGAAACACGGCACTTCACTTTGGATAATATATGCATATTTCATATAAAATAGCAGCCTTTTTGCAAAACTACTGTACTTGCAAAGCAGCAACATTTTTATTAATGCTATGAGAACAGCTGAAGGTCCAAAATTCCAACCAGCAAGGTTAACAAGAGTTTGAACAAAGATAAGATGCATTAGAAAATGGGAATGAAGTAATGCAAAACTTGGGTTTTTAAAAGCCGTTGAGTGTACACAGTAATGGAGAATAAGAGGGAAACACAGTTTCACTGTTGTCAGATGATTGATTTTCAAATACTGGTGATGGTTACAAGGAACTAAAATGTGGATTATTTGAAGCTTCAAAGAAACAAGAGAATAAGAGTCAGCACACTGACTGTTGTACCAATTGAAAAGAAATATCAAGGCAAAGAGGAATCTCTTGCAAAATGGCAAACTTTTTTTTCAAAAAATGAGCCTCATGTGGTGCAGTGATACACAGGAGGCCTGGGTTCAGGTCTTACCTACTCCAGGGTTGTGTAATAACATCTCTGAACAGGGTGATTCAAAAAGTAGGTATAACCACTCCAAATGTGCTTATGCTACTCACAAGTCATGAAATATAATTTGCTTCAAAGGACCTTGTCTTTAGGCAAGCAAAGATAATATACTTCTCAATAAATAACACTTCATGTTATTCAATCGGATGTACGCATATTAAGTCTCCATGGTTATCTCCTACTTAATTGACATTGTTGAGACACAATCATTATCAGTTACAGTAAGAATTGGTTTAGACTTGGTTGACATGTGTGAAGCAAGAGGTCTCTGGATTGATAATAATAGGTCTTGGAACCTCACCTTAATAATAAGGGATTGTTGCCAAACTTGCTGTTCTTCCATAGACCATAAGATGCAGCAGCTGAATTAACCCATTTAGCAATTGAGTCTGCTGTGCCATTCAATCTTAGTTAGCCTCCTCGCAGCAATGAGTTCCACAGATTCACCACCCTCTAGCTGATGAAGTTCTACCTCCTCTCAGTTTTGAAGGGTCATCCCTTCACTCTGAGGCCGTGGCCTTGGATCCTAGTCTCTCCGACTAGTGGAAACATCGTCTTCATGTCCATTCTATTCGGGCCTTCTCATATTCTGTATGATTCAATCAGATCCAACCCTTATCCTACTAAACACCATCAGGACAGAACCAGAGACCTCAGTTGCTCTTCATATGACAAACCCTTCATGCCTGGGATCGGTTTTGGAAACCTCCTCTGGACTGTTTCCCATACCAGGACATAATTCCCTAGATATCGGGCCCAGAACTGCCCACAGTATTCCAAATACAGTCTGACTCGAGCATTCTATAGCAGCAGCAGTATATCTCTGCTCTTGTATTCAAGCTGTCTTGAACTGAATGCTAACATTGCATTTGCCTTCCTAGAAACCAACTGAACCTGCTTGTTAACCTTAAGGAAATCCTGAGATAGGTCCCAAGTACTTTTGTGCTTCAGATTTCTGAAGTCTTTTCCTGTTTAGAAAATGGTCTATTCCTCTATTCTTCCTACCAAAGTGCAAAACCTCATATTATTCCACATTGTATTCCATCTGCCACTTCTTTGCCCACTGACCTAGTCTGCCCCAAGTCATTCGTCAGCACTTCCTCAACACTGCCTGTCCCTCCACCTATCATTGTGTCATCTGCAAACTTAGTAACTATGCCCTTAATTCCTTCTTCTAGATTGTTAATATATAATATGAATAGTTGTGGTCCCAATACTGACCACCATGGAACTCCACTAGTCAGCTGCTGACATCCAGAGAAGACCCCTTTATCCCTGTCCTCTGCCTTCGCAAGCCACAAGTCAGTCAATCCTTTATCCATGCCAGTACCTTGCTCCTATCACCATGGGTTCTCGTCTTATTGTGTCACCTTCTGGAAATCCAAGCAGATGATGTCCGTTGACTCTCCTTTGTCTAACTTGCTCATTATTGTCCTCTCAGTATTCTAATGGAGTTGTCAGGCATGACCTCCCCGTGATGAAGCTGTGCTGACTCTGCCTTATTTTATCATGCACTTCCAATTACACAGAAATCTTATCCTTTATAATGAACTCTAAAAACTTACCAACAACTAAGGTCAGGCTAACTAGCATGTAGTTTCCTGTCTTCTGCTTCCTTCCTTTCTTAAACAAGGTTGTTACATCAGCTATTTTCCGGTCATCTCAGACTCTCCTTGACTCCAGTGATCCCTGAAAGATTGACACCAATGTCTCTACAGACTCCTCAGCTGCTTTCTTCAGAATGCTGAGATGTAGTCCACCTGATCCAGGTGACTTCTCCACCTTCAGACCTTTCAGCTTCCCCAGCACATTCTCGTAGTGATGGCCACTACATTTCACTTCTGCCTTCGACTTTCTGGAAGTACTGATATGCGGCTGGTGTCTTCCATGGGCTGCTTTACCTACAGAAAACAAATTTGGGCTTCTGCTGCAGGTGTGCCCTAGGAAGGAGGCATGGTTTTCAGTAGTACTCCTGTGTCCACAGGAAGGATTTTTCCAGCATAATTTTGTTTAGTAGCTAAGTAGATCATTGAAAAATCTTGAGTAGGGAAGTATGACATAAAGGGCTCCTATAAATATTGAGCCCATAAATTTGGTAGTAGAGACCAACCCTGAGAAGATTGGGCACAGGCATTGTTACTTCTAAACTGATATGTTTGACTCCACTGTTATACCTAATAAGTGGGCATAGCAATGATAAATTTCTACTCCAGTAATGTAGAACAACATACCAGCTTGACAAAGAGCAAATCACTTCCATCTATCATATGTTGTCAATACTGTTCTTGTTTCACAAGAACAGAAATTGCTAGAAAATCTCAGCAGGTCTGGCAGCATCTGTGCAGAGAAATAAGATTTAATGCTTTTCGGGTTGAGTGATCCTTCCTCAGAATGCTTTTCCAACAATGTCGTTTATGTTTCTAATTTACTGCATCCTCAGTTATTTTGGTTTTCATTTTGTTCTTGTGAAAGTTGTAGGTACAACAGAACTTGTTTCTGTTTAACAAATGAGCAAGAAGACCCTTGATAACATCAAGCAAAGGATCAATAAATACTTTTTGATATCATTTATGCCATTTTGTTGTGTATTTTCTGCTTGATCAAAAGTCTCAGTAGGTTGGTGTTTCAAATTCCTATTCACGTGAATACATAACCTGTGCTAAATATGAGAGAGTAATACACTAAGGTTAAGGTTTTGTCCATAGATACAATGTTAAACTGATAACCAATATGCTGTTCCACTTTTCCATACAGCTATTAAAGCTCCCATTCACTATTTACAGATGAGCAATGATTTTTTTCCTCTGGGAAATCACTGTTTCAAGCAACACTGTAAACTAATCAACTGTTCTTTCATCCTCATAATAGCCATTTTCATCAAAGCAAACTTTTACAAAATTTACCAAAAGAGAAGCAATAATCCAATGGATATGAAATGCTTTGTGATATACTTTTTTGATTGTTCCTCTTTAAAATGTACTATTGTGTATAAACTGAAAACAGCACATGAAAGAATGGCTAACATTGTAACAGTTCCCTTCATTGGAATCACTAAACCCTGGTTTTCTTTAAATTATGATGTGACCTGCTGTTAACTTCCAACATTTCCTGTTTGTATTTCAGAATTGTTTATGTTTAGATTTTGTGTTGCAAGAAATATTTTCCTTCTAAATCCCACTTTATTTTTTTCCTCAAATTTTCAAATTAACTGTTCACATTGGTCCAATCTCCTAGTGAAATGTCCATTTTTCACATGTAAATTTAGTCAGTAGCTTAGATATGTTATTTGACATTAAGAGATTTCATGATTCTACCCTCACACAGCAACCACTGAACACTCCCGTGTTGGCTTCTGGATGGAGATCAGGAATGGACCATCTGAACAATTATTCCCCTCCTTTGTCTCACACTGAGGCTAACTGCCACTTCCTTACCACTAATTTAGCTAAGGTGACAAAATCAACACGGTCAGGAGGTTCAACACAGTACTTTCCTAATTTATTTGGTTGAGCCATTTTCAGTAGTGGAGCCATTGGGAAAATTAGTTCATTTCATTTTTATACCTCCTATGTTTGACTTTTGCATTGACTTTACCATTGTCATCAGAGCATCACACTATGAAAAATTAAAACATCTAAATTTAGAGTGCAGCTTCTTCTGTCAGTTACATAGCAGTAATAGTTCATGAAAATGACTCTTAAGTACTGTATATACCTTGTAAAATCAGGACCTGCCAAACTAACTCTGTCAAAATCATGTATTTAACTTGATTAGAATATCTATCTATTACTGTAGTATCATAAAAAAGATTTCGTCTTTAAAAGTTTTAATTAAATCTGATGACTTTTATTTTCATTCCAGTCTCCACCTTACAGCTCAGGAAGTTACGACTCTAGCAGAAATGAGCTTTCAGGAAGTTGTCCAGAAGATCTGTCAATCAGCAGAGGTGGGGACGATGACGATGACGATCATGATGACCATGAAGACAGTGAGAAGATCAATGACTCTGAGGGAATGGATCCTGAAAGGCTAAAAGCATTCAATGTAAGAACAATGCTTCTGTATACATTTACATAGAACATAGAATGTTACAGCACAGTACAGGGCGTTCGGTCCTCGATGTGCCAACCTGTGAAAATAATCTGATGCCATATAATCTACACCATTCCATCATTATCCATACGTATATCCAATGCCCATTTAAATGCTCTTAAAGTCGACGAGACTACTACTGTTGCAGGCAGGACGTACCACGCCCCTACTGTTCTCTGAGTAAAGAAACTACCCCTGATATCTGTCCTAAATCTATCACCCCTCAATTTAAAGCTATGTCCCCTCGTGTTAGCCTTCACCATCTGAGGAGAAAGGGTGGACAGTGAGAGCCTATCTAACCCTCTGATTATCTTATACGTCTCAATTAAGTCACATCTCAACCTCCTTCTTTCCAACAAAAACAGCTCAGTTCCCTCAGCCTTTTCTTGTAAGACCTTCTGTCCATACCAGGCAACATCCTAGTAAATCTCCTCTCAACCCTTTCCAAAGCTTCCACATCCTTCCTATAATGCGGTGACCAGAACTGAATGCAATACTCCAGGTGCGGCCTTACCAGTGTCTTGTACAGCTGAAGCGTGACCTCGTGACTCCAAAACTCAATCCCCTGCCAATAAACGCCAACACACCATATGCCTTCTTAACAGCCCTATCAACCTTGGGTGGCAACTTTCAGGGGTTTATGCACCAGGACACCAAAGTATCTCTGTTCATCTACACTGCCAAGAATTTTACTATTAGCCCAATACTTTGCATTCCTGTTATTTCTTCTGAAGTGAACTACCTCACACTTTTCCGCATTAAACTCCATTTGCCACTTCTCAGCCCAGCTCTGCATCTTATCTGTGTCCCTCTGTAACCTACAACATCTTTTGGCACTATCCACAACTCTGCCTACCTTAGTGTCATCCACAAACTTACTAACCCATCCTCTGCGCCCATATCCAGGTCATTTATAAAAATGACAAACAGCAGTGGCCCCAAAACAGATCCTTGCAGCACACCACTGGTAACTGAGCTCCGGAATGAACATTTCCCATCAACCACAACCCTCTGTCTTCTTTCAGCTAACCAATTTCTGATCCAGTTCACTAAATCACCTTTGATCCCGAAGCTCCATAGCCTACTGTGTGGAGTCTTATCAAACACCTTACTGAAGTCCACATACACCAAATCAACCGCTTTACTTTCATCCACCTGTTTTGTCACCTTTTCAAAGAACTCAATAAGTTGCAAGGCACTTTTCTGAAAAATCTGGCCTGTACAGTCCATCACAGCTAAGGTCTTTTTTAAGTGAATCACTTTTCCTTAGTATTCTTTTCCACAGAAAAGAATCCAAGTCCCCATGGAATTAAGTTCTTAGGTCTTAACTAAAACTAAAATTCATTTCTTCACTAGAATAAAGCTAAAACATTTTCATCAATAGATGCCTATCCTTCTTAGATCACTGGAGGAAAGAAATTAAAACTGATGATGGAATAGGTTTATCTAGACCCAATATATTTCCTATGTTGAAGGACACCATGTTGTCTGGAATGGTAACTCCAGTTGTAATGTTGTGGGTCAGCTCAGTTGGTAGTATGGCTTTTTTGCAAAGTAGGATGCTGTTAGCAGTGCAGGTTTAATTCCTGTACTGGCTGGGGTCATCATGAAGGTAACACCTTTTTGATCTTACCCTTAATGTTAAATTCACTATCAATCATCTGTCTTTCTAATGAGAACTCTGAAACAATGGCAACTTTATCTTTACCTTGAAGGATCCTTGGTGATTTACTGCAAAGCATCTCGTAGATGGTGCACAATGCTGTCGCTGTGCATCAGTGGAGGAGGCAAAGAGGAGTCAGTGAATGGTACTGTACTTGGACTTTCAGAAGGCATTGATAAGGTTCCATATCATAGCTTAAAGCTTTTGGTGTAGGTGATGATGCTTGGCATGGATAGAAGACTGGCTGGCTGGCAGAAAACAAAATATACATGATAGTCTTTGTCAGTTTGGCAGGATATGACGAATAGAGTCTCTCAGGGATCTGTTTTGGGACCTCAAAGTTTTACATATTACACCAGTATCTTAGATGAAGGGAGATGAGGTATAATAGCTACATTCACAGATGACATGAAATAGGTAGGAAAGTATGATGTGAAGAAGACATCGGAAGATTTTAATTAACTTTTTTATTCACTCATGAGTGTTGCTGGCTGGGCAAGCATTAATTACCTGTCCCTAGTTGCCCTTGAGATGGTGGTGGTGAGCTGCCTTCTTGAACCATTGCAGTCTGTGTATGATAGGTAGACCCACTATGCTGCTAGGGAGGGACTTCCAGGATTTTGACCCATTGACACTAAAAGAATGGCAATATATTTCCAAGTCAAATTGTTGAATGGCTTGGAAGGAAACTTGCTGAGGTTGGTTTTCCCATTGTTATGGACCAGACCAGACGAGACCTGCCAAAATGTGTTGTGGAGATAGCCGAGGCCCTAACTTTTTTTTTATTGTAAGGTGTCGTGCTCCAGATATGACTCAATTGGTCTACCACTGAGCTTTATTCAAAACACACCTTTATTGTTATAAAACAGTTAAAATACAGCAAAAGGAAGAATTGGCATAACTTGATTCTATGGAAATACTTAACAATGTATTATCAATGTATTATTTAACTACTAATCATCAACTGTTCCAATATAGGCAACATTCTATAAATACACCCTTTGGCAGAAATGCAATTCAGCAAAACCGTTATCATTCTCACTTCTTGTCTCTCTCCAGAAGAAATAAGCAATCTGCCCCTTTTGATTTTTATCATTATCTAAGACTTCACTGTAGCAGCAGAGAACTTCAGCTTTTAGCTCCAGCAGCCAGCAGAAACTTTCTCACTAATTGAAAATAAAATTAAAAGCCTTCTTGGTCTGTGTGAGCCGTGACTCCACCCATTCATGATTCTGTTGTCTAAACACTCAGGGAGAACACAAAGCTGTTTACCATCTGCCTATTTGAAGGAGACATTTTGGAACCACTCTAACAATACCCCTCTACAAGAGAAATAGGACAGAATCCATCTCTTAAAGGCACAGTACCATCACACCATATATCTGCTACCCTTGTCCTTCTGCATGGAAATGGTTATTGGTTTAAAATATGCTATCTTAGTATTGTGCAGTGCATTGTGGCTAGTACACACTCCTACTACTGAGTATTAGTGATGGAGTGACTGAGGATGTGGTGCTAATCAAGTTGGCTGCTTTATCCTTGATGGTGTCAAGCTTCTTTGTGTTGGTGGAGCTGCATTTATCCAGGCAGGTGGGGAGTATTCCATCATAACCCTGCCTTGTGTTTTGTAGTTGGTGGACTGGCTTTGGGGAGTCAGGAGATGAGTTACTCACTGCAGTATTCCTACTCTCTGACTTGCTCTTGCAGTCACTGTATTTATATGGTGAGTCCAGTTCAGTTTCTGGTCAATGGTACCCTTCAAGGTTTGGATAATGGGGGATTCAGTGCTTGCCATGCCATTGAATGTCTAGAAGCAGTGGCTATGTTGTCTGTTATTGGAGATGGTCATTTACACCACTCAAGTGCCAGTCTATGTTAGATTAGATTAGATTAGATTACTTACAGTGTGGAAACAGGCCCTTCGGCCCAACAAGTCCACACCGCCCCGCCGAAGCGCAACCCACCCATACCCCTACATCTACATCTACCCCTTACCTAACACTACGGGCAATTTAGCATGGCCAATTCACCTGACCTGCACATCTTTAGACTGTGGGAGGAAACCGGAGCACCCGGAGGAAACCCACGCAGACACTGGGAGAACGTGCAAACTCCACACAGTCAGTACTGAGGCGGGAATTGAACCCGGGTCTCTGGTGCTGTGAGGCAGCAGTGCTAACCACTGTGCCACCGTGCCACCCTATGTTATTTGGCACTTTTCAGCACAAGCCTTGATATTGTTGCCTGTGAAGTTTTCCATCCAGACACTTTATTACCAGCCTCCCAGATTACCTTGATCCACGACAATTCACCTGCCATTGCAATAGAACCATGGCAGGTGCCTTCTCCCTAGCCCTACACTGATCCCTGGAACATCTCGAGAACAAAGGTACCTACATCAGGCTCCTATTTATTGATCTTAGCTCCGCCTTCAATCACCATAATTCCAACCAAACGCATCTCCAAACTCTGAGACCCACGACTCTGCTCCCCCTCTGCAACTAGATCCTCGACTTCCTAACCCACAGACTGCAATCAGTAAGCATAGGCGACACCACCCCCTCAACACAGGTGCCCTGCAAGGCTCCATACTGAATTCCTTACTATACTCCTTACACACTCACAACTGTGTGGCCAAATTGAGCTCTAACTCCATTTACAAATTTGCTGATAACACCACCATAGTGGATCAGATCTCAAATGACGATGAGACAATATACAGGAAAGAGATAGTCAGCTTAGTGGCACGGTGTAAAGACAACAGTCTCTCCCTCAACTAAATAAAGAGCTGGTCATTGACTTCGGGAAGTGGGGTGGAGAACATGCTCCTCTCTGTATCACTGGTGCTGAGGTGGAGATGATCAAGAGCTTCAAATTGCTAGGAGTAAATATCACCAACACTCTATCCTGGACTATCCATGTCGATGCTACAAGCAAGAAAGCCCACCAACACCCCAACTTCCTCAGAAGGCGAAGGAAATTAAGCATGTCCACAATGACTTTCACCAATTATTATAGGTGCATCATAGAAAGCAGCCAGTCACAGCATGGTATGACAACTGCTCTGTCCAAGACCACAAGAAATTACAAAGAGTTGTGAAAGCAGCCCTGTCCATCGTGAAAACCAGCCCTCCATCCATTGACTTCATCTACATATTCCACTGCCTCAGGAATGAAGCCAGTATAATCAAAGATCCCTCCCATCCTGGTTATACTCTTTTCCAACCTCTTCCATCAGGTTTTTCTTACCTTTTCAGCACAGGACTTAGCTGGATTGTTTTCCACGTGGTTGTGTAAATGCCAGTGTTGTAGTTGTAATGGAACAATTGGCTAGGGGTGTTTCTGTAGCTCAAATCTTCAGGACTGATTCGAGAAAATTGACAGCAGCTATAACCTTTGCAATATCCAGTGTCTTCAGCCACTTCTTGAAGTTACATGAAGTGAATGGAAGTGATGCTGGGGACTGCAAGAGGAATTTGAGATGGATCAACTACCAGGCAATTCAGACTCGAGATGAATGTGAATGCTTCAACTCCGTCATTTGCTCTGATGTGTTGACTGTCTGTGTTGACTATGGGATTATTTGTTGCGTCTCCACCTCGTGTTAACTGTTTAGTTGTTCACCACTATTTCTGATAGTATGTCACAGGACTGCAGAGCTTACGTCTGGCTTGAGATAATGAGGTTACAGATTATGGGTGAGTGTAATTCTGCTTTTGCTGATGGCCCACAGTGTCTCATTGATATCCAGTTTGGATTTGCTAGATGAGCTTGGGGAAAACATCAGAAGTCACATGACACCAGGTTATAGTCCAACAGGTTTATTTGAAATCACATGCTTTCGGAACACTACTCCTTCGATAAGTGAAGTGTTGAAGGAGTAGTGCTTCAAAAGCTTGTGATTGCAAATAAGCCTGTTGGACTATAACCTGATGTTGTGTGACTTCTGATTTTGTCCACCCCAGTCCAACACTTGCACCTCCACATCATAACATGAGGGAAGGTATCCTCAGTGTGAAGACAGAAAGACCCTCTTCCATAACAATAACGTGATTGGCACTCCTACTGCCATGGATGGGTGCATCTTTGATGGATAATTTGATGAGAACGTCAAGCAGATTG
Source organism: Chiloscyllium punctatum (assembly GCF_047496795.1). Classification (NCBI taxonomy): domain Eukaryota; kingdom Metazoa; phylum Chordata; class Chondrichthyes; order Orectolobiformes; family Hemiscylliidae; genus Chiloscyllium; species Chiloscyllium punctatum. Next base: position 47,317,939 of record NC_092775.1, on the reverse strand, counting down.
TTGCGTGTCTCACCATTGCCCCAGACCCAGCCTAGTAACTATCTGCGAGGAGAAAGTGAGGACTGCAGATGCTGGAGATCAGAGCTGAAAATGTGTTGCTGGAAAAGCGCAGCAGGTCAGGCAGCATCCAAGGAACAGGAGAATCGACGTTTCGGGCATAAGCCCTTCTTCAGGAATGAGGAAAGTGTGTCCAGCAGGCTAAGATAAAAGGTGGGGAGGAGGGACTTGGGGGAGGGGCGTTGGAAATGCGATAGGTGGAAGGAGGTCAAGGTGAGGGTGATAGGCCGGAGTGGGTTGGGGGCGGAGAGGTCAGGAAGAAGATTGCAGGTTAGGAAGGCGGTGCTGAGTTCGAGGGATTTGACTGAAACAAGGCGGGGGGAGGGGAAATGAGGAAACTGGAGAAATCTGAGTTCATCCCTTGTGGTTGGACGATTCCTAGGCGGAAGATGAGGCGCTCTTCCTCCAACCGTCGTGTGGCTATGGTCTGACGATGGAGGAGTCCAAGGACCTGCATGTCCTAGGTGGAGTGGGAGGGGGAGTTGAAGTGTTGAGCTACGGGGTGGTTGGGTTGGTTGGTCCGGGTGTCCCAGAGGTGTTCTCTGAAACGTTCCGCAAGTAGGCGGCCTGTCTCTCCAATATAGAGGAGGCCACATCGGGTGCAGCGGATGCAATAGATGATGTGTGTGGAGGTGCAGGTGAATTTGTGGCAGATATGGAAGTATCCCTTGGGGCCTTGGAGGGAAGTAAGGGGGTAGGTGTGGACGCAAGTTTTGCATTTCTTGTGGTTGCAGGGGAAGGTGCCGGGAGTGGAGGTTGGGTTGGTGGGGGGTGTGGACATGACAAGGGAGTCACTGAGGGAGTGGTCTTTTCAGAATGCTGATAGGGGAGGGAAGGGAAATATATCTCTGGTGGTGGACTCCTCCATCGTCAGACGGTTGGAGGAAGAGCGCCTCATCTTCCGCCTAGGGACCCTCCAACCACAAGGGATGAACTCAGATTTCTCCAGTTTTCTCATTTCCCCTCCCCCCACCTTGTCTCAGTCAAATCCCTCGAACTAAGCACTGCCTTCCTAACCTGCAGTCTTCTTCCTGACCTCTCCGCCCCCACCCCACTCCGACCTATCACCCTCACCTTGACCTCCTTCCACCTATCGCATGTCCAACGCCCCTCCCCTAAGTCCCTCCTCCCTACCTTTTATCTTAGCCTGCTGGACACACTTTCTTCATTCCTGAAGAAGGGCTCATACCCAAAACGTCGATTCTCCTGTTCCTTGCCTGCCCTGCTGCGCTTTTCCCGCAACACATTTTCAGCTAGTAACTATCTGCTTCAGGACTAAGCCAGTTTGATCGGTAGTGAGGCTACAAAGCCACATTTTACTAGTGGGCAATGAAGTACCACACCCCAAACTGTTCATTCTATCTCCTTGATACCCTCAATGTATTCTCAAAGGGGTTCAACAAGAAGGAGTACTAATTGATCAGACACATTTGGGGAGAGGACAGGACACAGTATTTAGCAGAAGATTTCCTTGTCCATGTTTGACCTGATGCCATGACACTTTTGCTACTTCAGAAGACAGTTAAGACATTTGTAGGCCACACCAGGTCTGGGCCACAGGTATCTTTCCCTAAAGGATGTTGGTGAAGTCGATGTATTTTTGCAACAATTGACATTGTTTACCTTGTCACCATTAGGGTAGCTTTTAATTCAAGATTTTATTGTATTAAGATTTCTACTATGGTGAGATGCTAATTCCTTATCATCGAAACATTAGCCTAGTATTTTGAATTACTAATCAAGTGACATCAACACTTCATCATTGCCTTTCCCAGCTATGCAAATAACAAACTGAAAGTTCTGGAAATCTGAATTAAAACAGAAAATAATGAAAATACATAGTAGGCTAACATCTACAAGAATCGAGGTAAGTTAGGGTGTGATCTTTTTCTCAAAATTGTGTATTTTGACAACAGATCTACACATAAGGTATGGATCTATCTAACTTCTGTTATAGATGTTGATGTGCATGTTATAAGTTTCAGCATTTTCTGCTTCATCTAATATACTTTAATTGGATGGCAGACCATGCAAAGTTTTGCAGCCAGTGTTCTCTGATAGCTTTTCTGAAATTTTTCAATCTTTAGGGAGTAAATATTTAAGTATGATTTTTATTAGGGTTGTTTGTGTTTCTGTTTACTATAACTGGTTTACAGCTAGACTTTACTTTGGCTTGATATACCGAGAACCAAATTAACTGCAGTGTGTGGCTACTAGCCTTTCAGTTTGTTTTGTGTCTGCAAACAAACTTTCATTTATCTGAATTACAACCTGACTTTGAGATAGCCTGTTTAGTTCAGCCACCCAGGATTAGTTTACATGAAATGAACCAGAGCTACGATTTACATTGGCTTGGCTGAGTTTAGCTAAGCTAAACCTGTTTATTTGAGCGGAACCACCACTTGGCTTCACAATATCTCCTTTTGGTTTAGGTATAGATTCCTCCAAGAGTTCAATTCCAAATTGATGAAGAACTAAGCTTTCATAGTCGTACCAGCTGATTTGAGTTGAACTGGAATGCACCAGAATGGCTTGCATATTATACTCAGCACTGGTCTCGGAGATCAAGTCAGATTGGGCATTCTTTCAGTAACAATTGCAATTTTGCATAGGCAAATACTATTATGTTAATATCAAGTGTTATAGCACATTTCAGAATGCAGTAGAAAATATAATGGCTATGTTCAATATTAGCACAAAACCATGGGGCAGAAATTTGTTGCAGAGTCAGTAATATGGTAATCTCAAAAATTAGAGCAATTCTTGAAGGAAAGAAGAAAGGGCTTCTTGCTGAAATGGTTGAAATGAGATGCATAGTTCAGTCTATTCTGGCATTGTTGCTACAATACTGTTTCTTGCAATTTATTTTTGGATAACTAGAATTCAAATGGGTGGACTTTGGTAGATGAGCCTTTGTGTTAAGTTTAGTTAGGGTATTTTACTGCACAGGTGCCATAACCTTATCCTTTCTTTAACTGATATCCATATGGTGCACAGGATAACAATCAGAAACAGGACTTTTTTCCAGCCGTAATTGAAAGGCACTGAAGTCAATTGTAGCACCTTTACCTTTGAATCTATGGTCGTTAAAGTCCATCTCAACTACTCACTGAGTCATTAGGAAAAATATTTAATATTTTGATATACCAAACATGTAAAAGCTATAAATATGAAATTATAAATAATGACCAAAAAAAATCTTTATTCCATTCAGACAGTGCCAGATAATTGTTATATTTTGTCCATCATCATATATACCCAATATATATTTCGATGTATTGGGACTTCATTTAAGTAATTTGGTGAACCATCACTCGTTGCACCAGCGGGCAACCGATTAAAAAAAGATTCACTTCCTGAAATGATTTGGGTTTATCCATCTTAAAATACTGCACTCTTTCCAAAGACTCATATCACCCATCATGTGGAGGACTAAAATTGGACAAAGTAATTCGACTGAGTCCTGACAAAGGTCTTGTACAAAAGCCAATTGTATTCAACCTCCGTTGCCTAAACTAGCTTTTTGTTCACAGCATTGCACATGAACCTTCTGTAAGCTACACTAGAGACCCAGCTCACTCACCTTCTCTATCTTCTTTAATATTTTCTCTAATTGGTGCATGTTTATTGAGCATTCAGTGTCATTTTTTCAAAGTAAACATCAGAGATATTTGCCACATTTACTGTATAGGATCATAGAAAACATAATACAGAAACAAGCCAATAAGCTTCTGATGCATGAAGCAGCTAAAATATGTACAGTTATGTGAGCATTGTGAAAATGTCTGTCATATCCAGAGATCATTTCATAAAAAAAGAACATTAGAAAAATCACAATTGAACAGTTTTAAAGTTTATCACTGTTTCAGTACTGATCTTGAGATTATTGATCTTAAGGCTCCAATGCAGGTTATATCTAAAATGTTATAAAATGGCCTTAAAAGTACTCAGGTATCATTGTTCTTATATCTGTATTCAAATTGAGTGAACAGAAAACTTAATGCAAATGAATTTTAAAGGAATGTGAGAAAACTTAACCCTTTCGTGGCCTTTATCAATGCTGAAGAGGTAATAAAGCAAGAAACAGTTGCCAAGTAGCAGTGAAGAAAATGGAAAATGCAAATTTAAGGTTTACACCAAGTTGACCTGTCCCTATTTACGCCATCCTTATATTGCATCAAATTGTTGCGTAAAATAGATAATGTAGTATGAAGACAATTCCTCGCTGTTTGGTATGATAGTGAATGCCTACAAATAGTGAGTAACAACTTGCCATTTAGTTGATGACCATCTTGTCTTATTCCAATATCTTTGAAAGAATGGCATGCAATTATTGCAATACTTCTGAAGAATAGTTTAACTTAATGATGTGTCAAGTTTCACCTGTGAGCCTGTTTTAACATCCTGATTTGAGCATTTAATCTTACTCAAGCAGTCATTGCCTGCCAGTTTGAGATCTCTATGCATATGGCTGAAAATGTGGCTATCCACATACTCAAAACGGGGCACAAGTGATTTTTGATACAACCTGCATACCTAGCCTCTTCTATTTGCCTTCTTTCTTTGTTACCCAGCATCTAAGGTAGAAGGTCTCCAACAGGATGTCCCGTGTTTTCATACTTTACCCAAAAATGACGACTATAAAGAATTGGCATTGTACCTCAGAATTGAGAAGTAGGAGGCTGGAAGAACACAGGTAGCATCAGGAGGTGGAGAAATCAGTGTTTCAAGTGTAACTGAAATGTTAACTTCTCCACCTCCCAATGCTGCTTGGCTTGCTGTGTTCTTCCAACCTCCTGTTTGTCTACCTTTAATTTCAGCATCTGCAATTTTTTTTATCTCAGTTGTAGGTCAGGAAACATTTTGTACCAGCAGGACATAGATGTGGTTAGGAAGAGCATCAAAACCTCCCAAACTCTTCTTTTATAAAGATAGGCAATACTGTAAAACCTAGGGGGAGGCAATGCCTTATGGTATTATCATTAGACTATTAATCCAGAGACCTAGATAATGATCTCCAGCATCTGCAGTTCTCACTAACTCCAATATTCTGTGAATCCTAGTTCAAATTTTGGCAGATGGTTGCATTTGAATTTAACAAAAATCTTTGGAGGTAAAAACAATGACTGCAGATGCTGGAAACTAGATTCTGGAATAGAGTGGTGCTGGAAAAGCACAGCAGTTCAGGCAGCATCCGAGGAACAGGAAAATCGACATTTCGGGCAAAAGCCCTCCATCAGGAATACAGGCAGAGTGCCTGAAGAGTGGAGAGATAAATGAGAGGAGGGTGGGGGTGGGGAGAAAGCACTGAGGACGAGCAATCAGTCCTCAGCAAAGGACTCACCTTCATCCCCCTCTGTCCACGCATCAATGAATTTAATACAGGCCGTGACGTGAAACACTTCTTCCGCCGCCTCCGCTTCCGAGCTTACTTTTCCAGTCAGGACTCCCGCCCACCTTCCGAGGACCCCTTCACCCGCCGGCTCCACCCCCACTCCCAGCTCCACACCCACACCAGGCCCTAGCTCCCAGCCCTGCCGAGTTTTCACCATCCCTCCAGACCTTCCCCTCACTGCGGACGAACGATCAGTCCTCAGCAAAGGACTCACATTCATCCCCCTCCACCCACGCATCACTGAGCTTAATACATGTCGTGACGTCGAACACTTCTTCCTCCACCTCCGAGCTTACTTTTACAATCAGGACTCCAGCCCACCTTCTGAGGACCCCTTCGCCCGCTCCTCCTCCCACCCTACCTCCTGCAAAAATGCCGTCCCATATTCCCAATTCCTCTGCCTCTGCCGTATCTGCTCCCAGGAGGACCAGTTCCACCACAGAACACACCAGATGGTCTCCTTCTTTAGAGACCGCAATTTCCCTTCCCACGTGGTTGAAGATACCCTCCAACGCATCTCGTCCACATTCTGCACCTCCACCCTCAGACCCCATCCCTCCAACCTAACAAGGACAGAACCCCCCTGGTGCTCACCTTCCACCCTACCAACCTTCACATAAACCAAATCATCTGACAACATTTTTGCCACCTCCAAAAAGACCCCACCACAAGGATATATTTCCCTCCCCACCCCTTTCCGCCTTCCGCAAAGACCGTTCCCTCTGTGACTACCTGGTCAGGTCCACGCCCCCCAACAATCCACTCTCCCGTCCTGGCACCTTCCCCTGCCACCGCAGGAATTGCAAAACCTGCGCCCACACCTCCTCCCTCACCTCCATCCAAGGCCCCAAAGGAGCCTTCCACATCCATCAAAGTTTTACCTGCACATCCACCAATATCATTTATTGTATCTGTTGCTCCTAATGCTGTCTCCCCTACGTTAGGGAGACTGGGCACCTCCTAGCAGAGCGCTTTAGGGAACATCTCTGGGACACCCGCACTAATCAACCACACCGCCCTGTGGCCCAGCATTTCAACTCCCCCTCCCACTCAGCTGAGGACATGGAGGTCCTGGTCCTCCTTCACCGCTGCTCCCTCACCACCTGACGCCTGGAAGAAGAGTGCCTCATCTTCAACCTCGGAACAGTTCAACCCCAGGGCATCAATGTGGACTTCACCAATTTCCTCATTTCCCCTTCCCCCACCTCACCTCAGTTCCAAACTTCCAGCTCAGCATTGTCTCCATGACTTGTCCTACCTGCCTATTTTCCTTTCCACCTATCTACTCCACCCTCCTCTCTGACCTATCACCTTCATCACCACCCCCACTATTGTACTCTGCTGCTTTCTCCCCACACCCACCCTCCTCTCATTTATCGCTCCACTCTTCAGGCACTCTGCCTGTATTCCTGATGAAGGGCTTTTGCCTGAAACGTCGATTTTCCTGCTCCTCGGATGCTGCCTGAACTGCTGTGCTTTTCCAGCACCACTCTATTCCAAAAATCTTTGGAGTTAAAGGACTAATGATGACCATGAAACTATTGTCAACTGCCTTAAAAACTCATCTGGTTCACTATTGTCCTTTAGTGAAGGAAACTACTGAGTTTAACTGATTCTGCTTACATGTGATTCCAGACTCTCAGCAATGTGGTTGATTCCTAACTGCCCTCTGGGCAATTAGGGATGGCAATAAATGCTGGCCTGGCCAATGATGCCTACATCTTGAATGAATAATGTTTAGGTAAGAAGGTCTGGTAACATTCGTAGAGAGAGAAACAGAGTTGATATTTCATCAGGACAATATCCACACGGCGACTGCAACAGTGGACTAGAGGATTTCTCTATAACTTGTCTTTCTCACTGCTAGATGTATTTTCACAATGTTCTATTATGAGGTTTTAAAGCAATATATGCAATATTTCTCAGTGAAGTGCTTGGAGCTCATTCAATGTATTGCTGTAACAGTTGTTTTAGAATGAATATTATTGTCATTTCTTCAAAATTTGAGGAAAAAATCTAATTGAATTCCAAAGTTTCATAATTACAACAAAGCTTAAACAGTTATGTTCCACACTGCAAACCCTTGAAAAGTTAGGTTGATCTTCCATATTACTGGGATTTCTGGAAATACTGGATTTCTGGGATACTGGAAATTCCTGTTATACCACTGCAGGAATAGTTGACCTACCGTAAAGGAGGAGGGAACACCTGACAGGCAATCATTCCCTAATGACTTGTTCTGATTGGCATTAATAATTGACTGATGACCATCCAACAGTCAGCGGAGTTTGGCTGAAAAAGATGAAAGAAAAGTGTTGGAGGGAATCTTACCCTCAAGGTAGACAGAAGTGAAAAGGTAAATTTTGTAATTGTTGACATTATGAATTAGTGGTACACCTCATGATAAACTTACCATATTAACTAAACAGAAGCAAACAAATAATTAAAATAGTTTTCATGTATTTTCTTTGCTGAGCTAGCATATATACTGTTGACAATAATACGTAAAACATGAATTCAGTGAAGCCAGCAAATAAATTGAAGTACACCAAACTACATACAAAAACATCTTTCAAGTAATTATTTTACATTATTAATAGTTTAAGAATAATTTGTCATATTTGAAACTAATTTTAAAGGCTGGATTGGCTTTTTGGAGGCAGGAATTGTGAGGTAGATTGGATTTTGAATCACAAACCCACCCGCAACTTGAAACAGACAGTAGACATTTTTCACTAAATTGAGAAGCTAGTTATCTATAGATGGGTCTACTGTCCAATGAGACAAGAAGGGTACAAGGATCCAGAAGGCCAGTCAAAAAGTGGGCCAAGTAGTGACTTGCTTCAGGAACCATTGTTGCAGCTGCAGTTTGCACATAAATGTTTTAGGACAAAAGTTGGAGAAGGTTAAAATATCGCACGTTTCAAATATCAGTGCAGGATATGGAACCTGGGACAGGATAACACATTCTCAGCAATTATTTTTTGTATAATGGGTCAAGAGCCCTTTTAAATGCTCAACCTCTTCATCGCCACTTCAAATAGCATCATTTCACTAAGCTCATAGCTGACTCAAGCAACTTGTTGAGAATCAGACCAACTCCACATAAGAAAGAGTCCATCTCCGTTGCGAAAGATTACTGGGGTTGGATCCTCAATGAGCCAACAATGATATAAAGCTCCTCATTGTTTGGAGCTGACTTAATCTGAACATTGCTGTTCCCTAATCCTCAAAAAAACAATGAAGGCGGAAATAAGGTCGAAGTCCTGGTCATGTTCCACTGTGTCTCAACTTTGGTTCAGTTAGCTGCAATGCATGTTTCTGTTTCCTTTCATCCTGAGAACTAGTGTCAATGAGTCAAGTATATTTTTTATAACTTGTTTGTCATTTGCATGCCTTTGTACTTCCCTTCCACATAACTTTTAATTGCAATTTAATGATTACATTTCTCCACTTTTAGCAAAGGATTTCCATTTAAAACTTTGCAAGAAAGCAACTAAATTGATTACTGTGCAATTTCTACTATCAGTTGGCATCATCTGCTCCCTCGACCATGACCCCACCCCATCACCAAACCATCATCTCCCAGACCATACAGAACCTCATCACCTCAGGAGATCTCCCACCCACAGCTTCCAACCTCATAGTCCAGGAACCCCGCACTGCCTGGTTCTCCCTCCTTCCCAAGATCCACAAGCCTGACCACCCTGGCCGACCCATTGTCTCAGCATGCTCCTGCCCCACTAAACTCATCTATACCTACCTTGACACTGTCCTATCTCCCCTAGTCCAGGAACTCCCCACATACGTTCGAGACACCACCCACGCCCTCCACCTCCTCCAAGACTTCCGTTTCCCCGACCCCCAACGCTTTATCTTCACTATGGATATCCAATCCCTCTACACCTCCATTCGCCATGATCAGGGCCTCCAAGCCCTCCGTTTTTTCCTCTCCAGACGTCCCCAACAGTACCCTTCCACTGACACTCTCATTCGTTTGGCCGAACTGGTCCTCACCCTTAACAATTTCTCCTTTGAATCCTCCCACTTCCTCCAGACCAAAGGCGTAGCCATGGGCACACGTATGGGCCCCAGCTATGCCTGTCTCTTTGTTGGCTATGTAGAACAGTTGATTTTCCGTAATTACACCGGCACCACTCCCCACCTCTTCCTCCGCTTCATTGATGACTGCATTGGCGCCACCTCATGCTCCCGCGAGGAGGTTGAGCAATTCATCATCTTCACCAACACATTCAACCCTGACCTTAAATTTACCTGGACCATCTCTGACACCTCGCTCCCCTTCCTGGACCTCTCCATCTCCATTAGTGACGACCGACTTGACACTGACATTTTTTACAAACCCACCGACTCCCATAGCTACCTGGATTACACCTCTTCCCACCCTATCTCTTGCAAAAATGCCATCCCGTACTCCCAATTTCCCTGCCTCCGCCGTATCTGCTCCCAGGAGGACCAGTTCCACCATCGAACACACCAGATGGCCTCCTTCTTTAGAGACCACAATTTCCCTTCCCACGTGGTTAAAGATGCCCTCCAACGCATCTCGTCCACATCCCGCACCTCCGCCCTCAGACCCCACCCCTCCAACCGTAACAAGGACAGAACGCCCCTGGTGCTCACCTTCCACCCTACAAACCTTCACATCAACCAAATCATCCACCGACATTTCCGCCACCTCTAAAAAGACCCCACAACCAGGGATATATTTCCCTCCCCACCCCTTTTCGCCTTCCGCAAAGATAGTTACCTCCGTGACTACCTGGTCAGGTCCACACCCCCTACGACCCACCCTCCCATTCTGGCACTTTCCCCTGCCACCGCAGGAACTGTAAAACCTGTGCCCACACCTCCTCCCTCACCTCTATCCAAGGCCCTAAAGGAGCCTTCCACATCCATCAAAGTTTCACCTGTACATCCACTAATATCATTTATTGTATCCGTTGCTCCCGATGTGGTCTCCTCTACATTGGGGAGACTGGGCGCCTCCTAGCAGAGCGCTTTAGGGAACATCTCCGAGACACCCGCACCAATCAACCAAACCGCCCCGTGGCCCAACATTTCAACTCCCCCTCCCACTCTGCCGAGGACATGGAGGTCCTAGGCCTCCTTCACCGCCGCTCCCTCATCACCAGATGCCTGGAGGAAGAACGCCTCATCTTCCGCCTCCGAACACTTCAACCCCAGGGCATCAATGTGGACTTCAACAGCTTCCTCATTTCCCCTTCCCCCACCTCATCCTAGTTTCAAACTTCCAGCTCAGTAACTGTCTCCTTGACTTGTCCGGACTTGTCCGATCTGCCTATCTTCTTTTCCACCTATCCACTCCACCCTCTCCTCCTTGACCTATCACCTTCATCTCCTCCCCCACTCACCCATTGTACTCTATGCTACTTTCTCCCCACCCCCACCCTCCTCTAGCTTATCTCTCCACGCTTCAGGCTCACTGCCTTTATTCCTGATGAAGGGCTTTTGCCCGAAACGTCGATTTCGCTGCTCGTTGGATGCTGCCTGAACTTCTGTGCTCTTCCAGCACCACTAATCCAGTATTTGGTTTTCAACATCTGCATTCATTGTTTTTACCTTGTTAGCACCATAGTCTACAAGTAACTTGTCCACTTTAGAAGAAGATAAACAGAAAATTCTCTATTACTGATGGAAACAACAAGGTGTTGTAAAACAAAACGGAACGTATAAATAAATATATTTTTCTTCAATAAGCTTCATATTGTGAAAAAATGAAATTCCTAGTTTCACATGAAGCTATATGGATTCACTTGACTACTTCCACCCACTCACTCTGAAAGTGGGTGAACAGGCAGAGGGGAGGTATGTGGAAATGAGTGGAGGTGCCCACACAACATGGTGCTAGGTTTGGGAGAAGGTGACTCCTAGCAATCTTGACACCCTGTGCCCAATGGTGATTGGTGACCCCCCTGCCCCCAGTGGCAAGGCTGCCCCAACTCTTCTTTGAATCCACGACCCCCCATAGTTCCTCAACAGTGGGGGAGGTGAATGTATGATTATGGTCTCAGCAGTCGTAATCACTTCCAGAAATGCTGCATGGAATGAAGAGTCTGTGGCTGTAATCGCTGAGAGGCATTAAATCCTTCCAGCTTGGGACCCTGACAGATATTGAATCAGGTCATAGCATCCCAACTAAATGGAGATGGATTTGTCCAGTCTTAGTGTACATGGCTTCTGCATTTTGAAATTAAGCAAAGGTAGCAATGAGATAGAATAACAAGAGAGGCAGCTTATATTTATAAGGTGCAGTAAAATATCACAAGGCATGTTGAAACTAGGGGCTAAACTGGTGGATTGAGAAGTTTAAAAAAGGATGTTAATGTGCATTCCTTTTGGATAAAGATGATTGGATTCATGACTCCAAAAGAATACTAGTAGAAGGATTTGAAGCAGGTATATTATTTTATGTTTTGCCACTAATACACAGTGAAAGTTTCACCTCCATAGCTGCTACAACCCAATATTAGTTCTGGTCAGGATTTCTGAAATACCTTCTTCAGTTGATTTAGAATGTTGTTATTGTAGAATTTCCTCACCCTGCCTGCTTGTTCTATCATACATATAAAATGGTTTTAATAATATTGAAGATATTTGTGACTTTGTAAAATATTTTCTTTTGCCAACAGATGTTTGTGAGGCTGTTTGTTGATGAAAATCTTGACCGAATGGTTCCCATTTCAAAACAGCCCAAAGAAAAGATTCAAGCTATCATTGAGTCATGCAGCCGACAGTTCCCTGAATTTCAGGAGCGAGCCCGAAAGCGCATTCGCACTTACCTCAAGTCCTGCAGGCGAATGAAAAAAAATGGCATTGAACTGGTGAGAAGTCTTCATGCTAAAGCAAGATTTCAGCGTGTCCGGTTATGTCATTTACAAACTAGAGTGATATCAAAACCGTATGTTTCTATTTTCCAACGTGCTTATTCAATAAGGAAGCACTTGGTCAACTAGATTAATTTTAAAGATTTGTAATCATTTTTCGAGTGTGTATTTAAAATACATCCTTGTACCTCAAGCTGATACATTTTTTTCTCATTGTTTGTCAAAGATGCTTTGAAGTCAGCTAACATTGCCATGACTAGATTAACTGCAGTTCCAGTTGTGATAGTTAACTAATATCATGTGACAGAGTGCCAGAAATTGTCTGGGAAGAGAGTTCTGGCTTTAAATAACAATAAGCTTAAAGTCTCTTCAGTATGCCCAGATCATACACACTGTATCTAGAGATCATTGTTTTCAATGTTCATTTGAAAATGAGTGTTATTGCTAAAGCTTGCATGTCGCAATACTTTACATTTGGTCAGCCCAGCAAATATAAAGCATTCCACGAAAGAAGTTCTTTATGAAATAGAAAATTGTCCATTGATGAGCATAACAATTATTAAAGGTAACTACAGTAGTTATAAGGAATGCTAATTTTGAATGGCTTGGTAATTTGGGGTAACTTAAACCTCCTTCCAAAATTCCAGTATCTGTCAGGAATAAAGTTAGGAAATGAAGTTAAAATTAAGTGACAGGATATCACCCCCAAACCTGCTGACTGCTATTTTAAATTGCAAAGTCCAAGGACATCTGCCTGAAGGTAGTGTGGTCCTTACAGATCATGTAGCAATTACAGCATCACGGCCTGAATGGAATATTGCCCCAAGATCTATGCGTGCAAGTGTTTGTTCCTTCCCTGCCAGACTTTGCTTACTAGAACAAGAGCTGTAGCCAGAGAATTTTTTTCTCACTTTCTTGCTCACAGACCAAGCATTTGTTGCAACGCAGCATTGGCAGGGAGGTAGCAGTAGGTTCCCTCTCTATACTCAAGAGTTTGAAAATGATCCATTGCACAGGATATCTTAAGGCAAAAATGGAAATCTTCTCCAGAATACTCTGTGTGAGTACAGTTATGAATTGGAAATCATCATATCACTGTGGCAGAGTGTTCCATTCATGCAGTGGTGGAATACAACTTCTGATTTGTTGAACTTTGATGCTAGTAATCATAAGAAACCAAATAATCAGGATGAAAGGACATGTATCACAGAAAGCACCATACTGTCAATTTCTTGAAGTTAGTGAAATGAAAGACAAAATGTGAAAGTAGAGAGGAGCTACCCTCACTTAATAGTATATTTTTCATTCGATTGTTAATGGAACTTTTATCTGTCCTCCTGCACAGCTTGCACAGATCCCAACAAAAACAGTTGTACATTGAAATTCAGATTTGGTCAGGAAAATGGATTGCTGATTTAGTATGGATCAAAACTAGTTTTGGATACTGTTGGGGGTGTGGGTGACTTACCAGCAGTAAGCCATGGGGTACAGGTCTCTGGCACAGGGTCTGTCCCTGTTGCTCAGAAAGGAAGGGGAGAGAGGAGCAGAGCATCAGTCATTGGGGAATCCATAGTTAGGGGGACAGATAGGAAGTTCTGTGGGACTCATGGTTGGTGTGTTCCCTCGCAAGTGCCAGGGTTGATGATGTCTCTGATCATGTTTTTGGGATTCTTGAGGAGATGGGGGAGCAGCCCCAAGTTGTGATCCACATAAGCACTAATGACATAATTAGGAAAAGGGAAGGGGAATTAAGGCAGAAACACAAGGAGCTAGAGTGAAAGCTTGGAGAGAGAACAGAGTTATTATCTCTGGTTTGTTGCCCTTGCCATGTGCTAGCTACACGAGGAATAAGGAGAGGAGTTGAACACGTGGCTATAGGAATGGTGCAGGAAGGAGGGCTTCAGCTACCTAGATAATTGGGGCTCATTCTGGTGGGACCTCTACAAACAGGATGGTCTACACCTGAACCAGAGGGGTACCAATATCCGTGGGGGAAGGTTTGCTAATGCTCTTTGGGTGGGTTTAAACTAATTCGGCAGGGGGATGAGAACATAAATTGTAGTTCCAGTCTCCAGGAGGTTCAGAGTAATGAGGTCAGAAATATGGTTGCAAGGTAGCAAGAGTGCACCAGCAAACAGGAAGGTGGTTTGTGTGTGTCTGCTTCAACGCCAGGAGCATCCAGAATAAGATGAGTGAAGTTGCAGCATGCGTTGGTACCTGGAACTTCAATGTTGGGGCCATTTCAGAGACATGGATAGAGCAGGGACAGGAATGGTTGTTGCAGGTTATGGGATTTAGATGTTTCAGTAAGAACAGAGAAGATGGTAAAAGGGGGGGAGTTGTGGCATTGTTAGTCAAGGACAGTATTACGGTGGCAGAAAGGACTTGTCTACTGGGCCGAGGTTAGAAACAGGACAGGAAAGGTCACCCTGTTGGGAGTTTTCTATAGGCCTCCAAATAGTTCCAGAGATGTAGAGGAAAAGATTGCAAAGATTATTCTGGATAGGAGCGAGAGTAACAGTGTAGGTGTTATGGAGGACTTTAACTTTCCAAATATTGACTGGAAATACTATAGTTTGAGTACTTTAAATGGGTCCGTTTTTGTCTAGTGTGTGCAAGAGGGTTTCCTGACACAGTATGTAGATAAGCCAGAAAGAGGCAAAGCCACATTGGATTTGGTACTGGGTAATGAACCTGACCAGGTGTTAGATTTGAAGGTCGGTGAGCACTTTTGTGATAGTGACTACAATTTGGTTATGTTTACTTTAGCAAAGAAAAGGCATAGGTATTCTTACCACAGCGCAAGATTATAACTGGGGAAAAGGCAACTATGATGTGATTTGGCAAGATTTAGGATGCATAGGATGGGGAAAGAAACTGCAGGGGATGGACACAATTGAAATGTGGAGCTTATTCAAGGAACAGCTATTGTGTGTCTTTGATAAGTATGTACCTGTCAGGCAGCGAGGAAGTTGTTGAGCATGGGAGCCATGGTTTACTAAGGAAATTGAATCTCTTGTCAAGAGGAAGAAGAAGGCTTATGTTAGGGTGAGACGTGAAGGCTCAATTAGGGCTCTTGAGAGTTACCAGCTATCCAGAAAAGGCCTAAAGAGAGAGTTAAGAAGAGCTAAGAGGAGTTATGAGAAGTGGTTAGCAGATAGAATCAAGGAAAACCCTAAAGCTTTCTATAGGTATATCGGGTATAAAAGAATGACTAGAGTAAGATTAGGGACAATCAAGGATAGTAGTGGGAAGTTGTGTATGGAGTCCAAGGAGATAGTGGAAGTGCTAAATGAATATTTTTCATCGTCTTTTTCCAGTGCGAATACCAATGTTGTCGAGGAGAATACTGAGACACAGGTTACTAGACTAAACGGGATTGAGGTTCACAAGGAGGAGGTATTAGCAATTCTGGAAAGTGTGAAAATAAATAAGCCCCCTAGGCCAGATGAGATTTATCCTATGATAAGTCAGGGAGGAGATTGCAGAGCATTTGGCTTTGATCTTTATGCCATCATTGTTTACAGGAATAGTGCCAGAAGACTAGAGGAAAGCAGATGTTGTCCCCTTGTTCAAGAAGAGGAGTAGAGACAACTCTGGTAATTATAAACCAGTGAGCCTCACTTCGGTTGTGGGTAAAGTGTTGGAAAAGGCTATAAGAGATAAGGCTATAATCCTCTAGAAAGGAATAAGTTGATTAGGGATAGTCAACATTGTTTTATGAAGGGTAGGTCATGCCTCACAAACCTTATTGAGTTCTTTGAGAAGGTGATCAACAGGTAGATGAGGGTAAAGTGGGTGATGTGGTGTATATGGATTTCAGTAAGGTGTTTTATAAGGATCCCCACGGTAGGCTATTGCACAAAATACGGAGGCATAGGATTGAGGGTGATTTAGCTATTGGATCAGAAATTAGTTAGCTGACTGAAGATAGTTGATGGGAAATATTCATCTTTGAGTTCAGTTCTAGTGGTGTACCGCAAGGATCTGTTTTAGGGCCACTGCTGTTTGTCATTTTTATAAATGACCTGGATGAGGGCATAGAAGGATGGGTTAGTAAATTTGCAGATGACACTAAGGTCACTGGAGTTGTGAACGTGGCGAAGGATGTTGCAGGTTACAAAGGGATATAGATAAGCTGCAGAGTTGAGCTGAGAGGTGGCAAATGGAGTTTAATGTGGAAAAGTGTGACATGAGTCACTTTGGAAGGAGCAACAGGAAAAGAGTACTGGGCTAATAGTAAGATTCTTGGCCATGTAGGTGAGCAGAGAGATCTTGGTGTTCGTGTAAATAGATCCCTGAAGGTTGCCACCCAGGTTGATAGGGTGGTTAAGAAGGCATACGCTGTGTTAGCTTTTATTGGTAGAAGGATTGAGTTTCGGAGTCACAAGGTCATGTTGCAGCTGTACAATTTCGAGTGCAGCCGCAGTTGGAGTATTGCGTACTGTTCTGGTCACCACATTATAGAAAAGATGTGGAAGCTTTGGAAAGAGTTCAGAGGCAATTTACTAGGATGATGCCTGGTATGGATGGAATATCTAATGAGGAAAGGCTGAGGGACTTGAGGTTGCTTTCATTAGAGAGAAGAAGGTTGAGAGGTGACTTAATTGAGACATATAAGATAATCAGAGGGTTAGATAGGATGGGCACTGAGATCCTTTTTCCTTGGATGGTGATGGCTAGCACAAGGGGGCATAGCTTTAAATTGAAGGGTGATAGATATAGGACAGATGTCAAAAGTGGATTCTTTACTCAGAGAGTCGTAGGTGTATGGAATGCCCTGCACGCAACTGTAGTAGACTCGCCAACTTTAGGGGCATTTAAATGGTCATTGGATAAACATATGGATGAAAATGGAATAGTTTAGGAGAGATAGGCTTTAGATTGGTTCCACAAGTCGGCGCAACATCAAGGGCCGAAGGGCCTGTACTGTGCTGTAATGTTCTTTATTCTAAAACCTGATAAAGCTATGTTCTGACTGGGTGGCATTTGTAACGTTATGTTATATCAGTGCACCTTAAAAACTGAGAAATGCATTTTGTGTTTTAAGTTTTACTATTTGGCCTGGTTGAGTAACTATACATGAAACTTAATAAACTGCTGTCAGTGTGAAGGTGAGCATTTTTTTAAAAAAGGTGAGGTAATCAGAACGCTAATTAAAACCTAATTTTGATAGATTCAGTGGTGAACGAAATTGAAGAATTGTGTGTTTATGTATAGTAATGCAACATGTTGTGGAATTTTGTAGGACTGGATATTATGTGTCCCTGCCAAACATCATTTTTGGTGGAGGGTATGAAATACAGGTTGGATGACTAACCCACCTCCTACCCACCACCCTGGAGCTGTCCCCCATAATATAGAGTGGGCAGGGGCCAAAGTCCGCAGCCTATAAATAAATAATTTGGAACCCTGCCAGAGGTATCATAATGATTTGCAGCTATATATATAGACAGTACAAATGAGTCAATATTTCATTGCTTAGGTCTTGAATCTAAGTAATTCATGCCTAAACTTGTCCAACAGATTCATATGCAGTGATGATATTTGCTGACCATGGGCCTGCCGAACATCCCACCAGTGCATAGTAACAAGTTGTGGTGCTGCTAGAACAGCTGGAGCTGTCAGCCAATCAGATTGACTAGCAGCTCCAAAAAGTGGGACTTTCTCCCACTGAGAGATGGAAGTCTCACTATCCAATAAAACTAATGGAAACATATGCTGAATTATCTCAAAACTACCCTATGTGGGGCATCCCAAAGTGGGGGTTGAAACTCCATGTGGCATCATGAGCTGATATTTTGCAGGTGAAAATTCTAAAGCAGCAATGGTTGTCTTGGAGTTCTGCATTCCCTGTTTTCCCACTATCTTCTCCCTGATCTCATCACTAGTTTACATTGTCAACATAAGATGCATTTTAATTACATGGGATTATGTGGGTTTTTGAACTACTGATTTAGAAATCTCATTCTACAAGTATATCAGTTTGTAACTAAGACATAATCCAAATTGTTTTTGATTACTTGGGTTCTAATATTTGGTATTTTATTAATTGTGTATTGTCCATGTTATGTGTATACTACATGTTCAATTCCCTCTCATAAAACTGGGAATTTCTCATTCAGTTTCTTTTTGCAAAATAAATGAAAGCAAAAGGTTTTAATGAATATGTTACTAGTTTTTTTTAAAAATATCTTTATTTCAAAAAAAATCATCTCGTGCAAAGTGGGGGTTTAAATCCAAGCACTGCATTCTCTATTTGTTACAGAGCTATTTTTGAGTGACTATTTTCTTTAGGAAAAGATAAATTGTTTTCTTCACCTTTTAGAGCAACTGAATCTAAAAATGAATAAACAGTTAGAATCTTCTTTTGGTACAGTCTCACCACTCCCAAACTCAAGTCATAGGAAAAAGGAACAAGCCAAAAGTAGGTCATCCAGTCCTTCAAGCATTCTTTGTTATTCAGCTTTTTCAAATGGTATATTAACTTCATTTAGCTGGCTTAGCTCTATCCGTTAACACCCATGGCTAACAAAAATGTATTAATCTCAGTCTTGAAAGCTCCAGTTGTCCTAGTACCAACACTTTTTGAAACAATGTAGTCTAATCCTCTGATTAAAATCTAGGTTAAATGCAACTGCTAATATCTTCACAATAACCGATCATGACTTCATTGGGAATGCCAAAAAGAAAGGTCATCGGGTATTGGAATTTGGGCAGAAAATAGTAAATTGGGAGTCTAGTGTGAATTGAGTTATTTAAAAGGTAGAGTGCTATTGAAAGTAATCCAGCTCGTAAGAACTATTAACAGAAGGCACTGTTAAAGAATTGTGACCTATATAACTAAGTACTATGCCATGTGTTGATCATGTTGTACAAATTGAAGCTGTTGGATTGCTCATGGAGCCACCTTGTAGGGCGTGGATTCCCTGATATTGGCAAGTGTGATGTTTGCTGTTCTGGCAGAATGTGCCTTGGGACAAAAATTATTTGCAATTATTTCCACTAAGACGCCAGCAACAACACATTCTCGTATGAACTTTACTTTTCTTCTGTTCGCATTGGGCTGAATCTCTTTTGCTTTGAAACTTGTTCTCAACCATGAACATGAATTCTGTACCCATGAAGCTCTTTAGGAACGTGTCTATATTAGAGGCTTTAACAAACTATCTGATGTAATTGGGTTGTCGAAGATGCATATCATTGGGATTGGTGGATGTTGTTGACATATTAAGTGGCTATATATTGAGTTTATTTAGTAATGGTTTTCTTTGAAGCTTGCCCATTTTCTTTTTTGGAACTCTCCTACAACCAGTTTTCCCCCTCTGTCAGTTTCAGCACACCAAGTCATGGTCCATTCTGAGTGGAGCTTGTTGTCTTCTCTCTTTCCACTCTTGATAGTGATCAGTGGCCAGTGGGAGAATTCTGTCCATTTGGCACTTTAAAGTTCACTAAGATTAAAAGCTCTGCTGGACAGTGGATTAAAACTATCTGCTTTCCTGTCTGTGTCCTTACTTTCCACTGTAAATATTTGGTCGTGTGAGTGGCAATATACTTGATCATTGATTAATGTCTTATCCTTCAAGATCTTGTTTGTGCACCCAGATTAATTTTTACAAACTGCTGTCACGTTGTCGTTAGAGGCACTGTTATCCCACTCTCACTGAGAGTTCTCCCACATTTTAGTATGTGACAGCATAGTTACTTCCCAAAACTTCTTTATCTTTTCTGTCCTCCACCCATGCCCTGCCACTCACCCATCCCATTTTCTCATCTTACTGTGAAGGCACAGAAGTATTACTGAGCCACAAATCAGTTGACCATACCAGTTGACCTGGTATCCTGATCAAGTGTATTGGGTTAATGACCATCACCTTGACTGTGAAGGAAATAATATTTTGTCAAACCCTTTGCCACCCTTAATTGGCATCCAAGCTTGTTTGCTATTCAGTTATTGGATAGTGATTTGAAGTAGGGGTATGACAGATGTCCTACCTTAGCCCAAATGTAGAAACTAATAGACTATCTTTTCTGTTTTTTGATTGCAATGCAGTTATGTGGCCAGACTGATGTGATACTTGATGAATGAACCCAGCTAACTGCTCTACACTTGGAAAAAGTTGCATAGACTCTCAAATACGTGTAGAGGTTTAGTTTATTGAAAGATAGTCAGTTTTGATGGAAGTGTTGAGGTTAGGGTTTTGGAATCAAATTAAAACCATCCATTTACTTTGTACAAATGCAACAAGTTAGTTTTTTCTGCTAAATCGAACTGTATGTTATCATCAAATGACCATGTACATCATGGAGCAATGGTAACCAGGATTATACTGAACCTGGTGATATGAGATCAGCTCCCAATGTTTGTTACTAATGCTTACTTTTATTGGTCAATGCATTGAGTATAGGAGTTGGGAGGTCATGTTGTGGCTGTGCAGGACATTGGTTCGGCCACATTTGGAATACTGCATGCAATTCTGGTCTCCCTGCTGAAGGAAGGATGTAGTAAAATTTGAATGGGTTCAGAAAAGGTTTACAAGGATGTTACCATGGTTGGAGGGTTTGAGATAAAGGGAGAAGCTGAATCGGCTGGGACTATTTTCCTTGGAGTTTCAGAAGCTGAGGAGTAACTTTATAGAGGTTTATAAAATCATGAGGGGCATAGATAAGGTGAATAGCCAAGATATTTTCCCTGGGGTGGGGATAGAAGGCATAGGTTTAAGGTGAGAGGGGAAAGATTTAAAAGGGACCTCCGGGGCAACTTCTTCACACACCACCCTCTGTATGTATGGAATGAGCTGCCAGAGGAAGTGGTGGAAGCTGGTACAATGACAACATTTAAAAGGCATCTGGATGGGTATATGAATAGCAAGGGTTTAGAGGGATATGGGCCAAATGCTGGCAAATGGAACTCGATTAATTTAGGATATTTGGTCGGCATGGACGAGTTAGACTGAAGGGTCTGTTTTCATGCTGTACAGTTCTGTGAGTCTGTGTGTTCTCATTTTCCTCTTGCATAGTGAGAGATTCTTAACGGACAACTGCAGATACAAATGAGTTAAGTAGGTATCTGCACCATGAAAAGTTTCTGAGAAGCAAGTATCAGACAACAATTATTGACATAGGTTAGTTTAACTTTGTTTCAAAATAGTTTGTACAGTTTTATCCTTAAGAAACAGTTAACAATTGAATTTTGATATTATTTTCACTTTTACTTCTCTTTAACTAGGATCCCAGAATTACAAGCATTCTTTTAAAAAAAATGCACTTTGTAATTTGCAAGTGCCACAGAATGCAATACTCTAAGGTGTGTTGTACTCTGGAACTGAAAATGTTCATAATTTATCAAATTTAGACCTATAATCATTTTTTTCTAAATTTGGATATCTTGGCTGCCATTCAAATTTGTTGACTATTAAATTTTACCCGACGAAATGTTCATTTCTTTTTTATTCTAAGCTAAAATTTAATACAATTAAAACATCAAATGAAGTGAGATAATGCTGTATAAAGCAATTAACTCTTTCACTGAGTTTTAAAACAATAACTATCTTTCCTCATGCGAGTTAAAAAACAGCAATGCGCACCTCAGTGAAACATTTTTCCATTTTCTACAGCCCTTTTTGCCAGCTTCTTGATGTGATGAACTTGAAATTAATCAGACAGCAAACAATCTCAATCAAGACATGGGGTCATCAGGTTATTGCAATAAATTTTAAAGAACGTTAGTAAGTTATTTAAAAGATTAACTAGCAGAATTTGTATTGAGTGGTAAGTTTGCTACTGAATTTTGTAAAGGTATTGCCTGATATTAAGATAATCATTTCATCCATCATATCTCATGCAGGTGACTTTGGGTTACTGCTGCTTAGTATGGATAATGGAAGTTTCTATTTTTTATGACGATGATTATTGTTACTGAATATGATAAACTTTCACAAAATACTTTTCAGCCTCAATTGAAGTACTATGTCCAATTCTGGACACCATATTTTAGGAAGACTGTAAAGAAGGTGCAAAAAGGTTCAGGAAGAATGGTTGAGAACATCAGTTACCTGGAAGATTGGATAATCTGGAGCTTTTCTTCTTTGGGTAAAGGAAGATTGAGGAGATTTGATAGAGATGCTCAAAATTATGACAGGTCTGGACAGGTTGGATGGAGAGAAACCTTTCCAGTGACAGAAACATCCTGAACCAAGAAGCAACAGTTTCATAAGGAAACGCTTTTTTTACACAGTGTCTGATTAGAATCTGGAATACACTGCCTGAGAATATAGTGCATAGAGTATCAATCAAGGCTTTCAAAAGAGAATTGAGTAATTACCTGAAGAGAAAACTGTTGCAGAATGGGGAAAAGGTCGGAATGGGACCAGGTTCAAGAGAGCTATGATGTGCAGGTCCCAGTGTTGGACTGGGGTGGACAAAATAAAAAATTAGGAGAAAGTGAGGACTGCAGATCCTGGAGATCAGAGCTGAAAATGTGTTGCTGGAAAAGCGCAGCAGGTCAGGCAGCATCCAAGGAGCAGGAGAATCGACATTTCGGGCATGAGCCCTTCTTCAGGAAGGATTCCTGAAGAAGGGCTCATGCCCGAAACGACAATTCTCCTGCTCCTTGGATGCTGCCTGACCTGCTGTGCTTTTCCAGCAAAATAAAAAATTACACAACATCAGGTTATAGTCCAACAGGTTTATTTGGAAGTATGAGCTTTCAGAGTGCTGCTCCATCGTTAGGTAGCTAGGACATATACAATATGCCAAATAGCCTCCCTCTGTGCTATAACTATTCCCTGATTGTTTCTGAGACCAAACAAATATTTCCAAACCCCAATATCTTGAGTTTTAAAAAGACTCTGGTTCTGCCTCATTGTGGAACAGATACCAATTAAATTAACAGAAGATGATTCCCAAATTACCTTTGATTTTTATTAGTTGTACAGCTCTGGAAAACAAATGTGTTTGTGGTAAAAAAAACTTTGAAAACAGGATCTTTGGTTCCTGCCACTTCCAAGTCTCTAAACAGTAAGAACAATGTTATGATTTATCCATCAGTAGGTGTACTGGATTGCTCATCACTCAGACTTGAATTATTCACAGAAGTATTGAACCTGTCACTGGAGAGCTCCAATATGCTTATGTTAGTGAAGTGTAAGATTGCAATTGTTCTGATCCAAATTTTGATGTTGGAGTAAATGCCACATTTGTGCTCTAGATCTCCTGTAACCAATAGCAACCACAAAGTAATGCAGCTATGGCCAGCAGCATAAGATGCCAAGTTTTCATGGAGCCAGCAGTACTAGTAGGTCATGTATAAAAGCATGTAAAATGGTCCATGAGGCAAAGCTAAAGCATTTCAGTTAGGCCTGATAATTGTTTTAATTAAATCAGTATGATGCTATAAAGTCACAAAACCAGTGATTGCAAATGTAGAAACAAATCATTCTCATTAACTTCTTTCACATTTTGTCAACCTTGCCACATTTAATAGAAATTTTCAAACATAGGCGTAAAAGGAGTAGTGTTGTGATAAAATCAGCTTGCAATTCAAACAAGGGTAATTGCACCTGCATTTGTCCATTTATCCTCGCCCTCCCTTTTTATTTCTTTAGGCGTCTCGCCTACATGCCTCCTCTTTCAGACAGGAAGACAGGGAAGAGGGAGCCTCCAACTTCTTCATGACTGCTGTCGCTGGTTCAGCTCCTTCTTCAACCAACAGGAAGCGTGCTTGCTGGAGGGTGAGACGGACATCTGGTTTTTCTTCCTCTGAGGTGAGACGCTGCGTTTCGCGAGGCGGCCCACCCAGAGTTCCCTCTGAAATATTCTTGTGTAGCTGGTGGGTGTGAGTTTCAAAACTCCCTTGGATTGAAACCTGCTGTTACACATGTGAGAAGCAAACATAATATCAACAATAAGTGTAGTGTCAGAGCAATGTGGATTCATTGTTCTCTTGTCCCCCTCCCCCTCCAGTTAGAACCATCACTTTTTTTTTAGTTAAAAATCACACAACACCAGGTTATAGTCCACCAGATTATCACACCAGGTGGTTGTCCTGAAGAAGGAGCTGCGCTCTGAAAGCTAGTGCTTCCAAATAAACCTGTTGGACTGTAACCTGGTGTTGTGTGATTTTTAACTTTGTCCCCCCCAGTACAACACCAGCATCTCCACATCATGGTTTTTTTAAACTTTTTTTCCCTGCTGTGTTGGTATAGAAGCCTGGCTGCAAAGTTGATTATCAGTTGAGGCTAGGAGAGCATGACAGACGTAGCCTGCTTTGTTATGTCTAAAGCATGTCTATCATACTTCAAAGCACTGAAGTGTATGTATTAAAAAAAGAATAAAAGCTGTTGTTTTCTGACATTTTTCTGACCTTAATGATCTGGCTCCCAAACAGAAAGGCCAGGGAATTACAAACATCTGCTGATCTAGGAAGGTGTTCCTCAACAAGTAGCCATAAGAATACAGATTAAATACTGTTTTAAATTAGCAATTTAATATCACAATCCACAGTAGTTTAGATCACCAGTTACCTGACACGATACCACTTAGATCAGTTGGTGTTAGTTAATGATTGTATGCTCAGGCAAATGGCAGGAAAAAAATACTTCTTGAAAATCAGAGGCAAAAGCATAGATTGATACATTCTTTAAGGACAGATTTTCATCGTGGCAGGGATGCTTATTTTAAATGAAGGACTGTAAGAACTGGCAGTAAATCCAAAGGAACTTTGTTGGTATATTTGTCTTCTTTCCTCTTGTGTATAAATCTGTGCAACCAAAGCAGACTTTATTCTAGACATTTAAATTTAGATTTCGGGGGAATGATATCTCCCAATGGGGATCTTGACCTTGGCACAGCTAAACTTGGATCCTTTATCCCACCAGCAGCCTCATCCATTGATAACTGCAACAACTGATACTTATGTAGTTTTTTAAATAAAACTAACCATCTAAAGGAGCATTATAAATCAATATATGACACATAAGGAGGTATTAGGCTAGGTGACAAAAAGCTTCGTCAAAGATTTTAACAAGTGTTTTCAATGAAAAAAAGCATGGTAGAGGGGTGGAGAGGTGTAGTAATGAATGTGAAAGCTTGGAGCCGAAGCAACCAAAGGCAAAATCACAGTGATGGAGCATTTATGACTGGAAATGGACAAGAGGCTAGAATTAAAAGAGTGGAGATCTCTCAGAGGGTGAGTAGTTGGAGGAGATTACAGATGTAAAAGGGACAAGGCTAAGGAAGGATTTGGACACAAGAATAAGAATTGTAAAACTGAAATGTTGCTTAACTGTGAACAAATGTAGGTCAGTGAGCACAGTGGTGATAGGGGAATAGAACTTGCTGTGCGTTAAGACTTGGGCAGCAGCGTTTTAGATGACGTTTAGCTAATGGAAGGTAGAATGTGGAAGACCAACAAGGAATCTGTCAGAATAGTTGAGTTTAGAAGTCATGAAAATAAACTAAAAAAAATGATATTGCAGAAAAATAAAGGAAAATAACTTAGCAGTGTAAACACCAGCATTTGAATCAGATATATTACTCTCCAAATCAGTTGAAGAGGCATCAATATAAAAAAAAGCATGGGCATTTCTCTGTGTTAGAAATCGACCCACATTTTCTTTTAGGGATTCAAAGAACACCTTTCTTCATTCACTTCACACATATTTACCCAGAAATGTTTTGGATGTTAGTGGAGATTTCTACTAATCCTACATATGACCTAGTTCTATCCTCACAATCTGCAGTGTCTGTGAGCGGGTGAAGCAGCAGAAAAGCACTTTAACCAATTAGACAGAAATATCTTCACACAGCCATACAGACTGCAAACCAGAAGGCAAAATACATTAAATCTAAAGATCCACTTGATTTGCACTCCTTAGCTCTTCCAAACTTATGGCCTCAGCTGCGAGATATGTTTGCAAGACAGTGAGAATGAGAATCAAATATACCTGGTGTGGTCTACAGGAAAAAAAAGGTAAGATTGTAGAGGAAGAGGAGTGACGTTAATGATTAAAAATACTTTCACTCTAATGATAAGAAAGTGTATAATGAGGTAAACAAGCAGTAGAGACCTTTTAAGTGAGATAAAGGAATAGAAGCTGATTTGTGTATGGCTCAACCCATAACAACTGTGAAATGTAGTTTATACAAATGCATAGAGAAGCATATATTAAAAGCAGATTGATTTTGATCGGGAGTTTTAACTTTTAAATCGTTTGGGATAAGCAAACTAGCACATCATAAAAATTGTGAATTTCTTGAGGACGTCCAGAATAGTTTTCTGCGACAGTTCATGCTAGAGCCAACATAGGTTCATGTCATATTAGCTTTAGTAATTAACTAACAGCCAAACAGTGCAAGAACATTTGTCTAATGGCAATCATAATAATTGTTTAAGATTCGTTCATGGGATGCTGGCATCACTGGTTAGGCCAGCATTTATAGGACTAGACAGGGTAGTGTGGGTAGAATTGAGGAACCGCTAAGGTAAAAGAAACGATAGTTGGAGTTATGTATAGGCCTCCAAGCAGTAGTCAGGAGCTGGGGCATAAGATACACCAGGAGATAGAAAGGTGTGTAGGAAAGGCAATGTTACAGTGATTGTGGAGGATTTTGATATGCAGGTGGACTAGGAAAATCAGGGTAGTAGTGGGTTGCAAGAAAAGGAATTTATGGAATATCTACAAGATAGCTTTTTGGAGCAACTTGTGGTGGAGCCCATGAGGGAACAGACAATGCTGGAAGTAGTGTTGTGCAATAAGGCAGACTTGATAAGGATCTTAAGGTGAAGGAACCCTTAGGAGGCAGTGATCATAATATAGTTGAATTTACTCTGCAATTTGAGAGGAACAGGATAGAAACAAAGATAATAGTATTTCAGCTGAATAAAGGCAACTACAGAAGCATGAGGTAGGAGCTGGGTCGAATTGACTGGGAGAGCAGCCCCACAGGAAAGACAGTGGAACAGCAATGGCAGGAGTTTCTGGGATTAACTCAGGAGACACAGCTGAGATTCGTCCTGAGGAAAAAGAAGCATGGTACAGGGTCGATGAGGCAACCATGGAAGTCAGGGAGAGCATAAAAGCAGAAGAGAAAACATATAATGTGGTAAAGGGCAGTGGGAGACCAGAGGTTTAGGAAGCTTACAGAAACCAACAAAGGCCATCAAAAAAAGAAATAAGGAGGGAGAAGATTAAATATGAGGTTAAGCTAGTCAATAATATAAAGGAAGACTGTAAGAGTTTCTTTAGATATATAAAGGGCAAAAGAGAGGCAAAAGTGAACATTGGGTGGCTGAAAAATGACGCTGAAGAGATAGTAGAAAGATGCTAGAAAAACTGAATGGCCTGAAGGTGGATAAATCACCTTGACCAGATGGACTACACCCCAGTATTCTAAGGGAGATAGCTGAAGAGATAGTGGAGAAGTTATTGATAAAGACTGAAAAATTGCTTATGTGACACCCTTCTTTAAAAAGGGAGTGAGGCAGAAGACAGAAATTTACAGACCAATTGGTTGTGGGTAAGATCCTGGAATCCATTGTGAAGTATTCTGAATACTTGGAAGTGTATGGTAAAATAGGGCAAAGTCAACATGGTTTCATCAAGGGAAGGTCATTCCTGACAAATCTGCTAGAATTATTTGAGGAAGTAACTAGCAGGTTAGACCAAGGAGAGACAATGGATGTTATCTACCTGGACTTCCAGAAAGCCTTTGACAATGTGCCATACAGGAGGTTACTGAGTAAGATCAAGGCCAATGGTGTCAGAGGCAAGGTGCTAGCATTGATAAAAGCTTGGCTGTCTTGCAGGAAGCTGAGAGTGGGGATAAAAGGATCCTTCTCAGCTAGTGACAAGTTGTGTTCTGCAGGACTCTGTTGGGATCACAACCTTTCACTTTACACATTAATGATCTAGATGATGGAACTGAGGGCATTCTGGCTAGGTTTGCGAATGATACAAAAATAAGTAGCATTGAGGAGGTGGGCAGGCTGCAGAAGAATTTAGACAAGTTAGAGGGAGTGGGCAAAGAAATGGCAGATGGAGTACGATATGGGAAAGTGTGAGGTCATGCACTTTGGTAGGAAGAATAGAGGACTATTTTCTAAATGGGGAGAAAATTCAGAAGTCTGAAGTGCAAAGAGACTTCGGAGTTCTAGTCCAGGATTCTCTCAAGGTTGAGTCGTTAGTTAGGAAGGCAAATGCAATGTTGGTATTTATTTTAAGAGGACTTAAATATAAAAGCAGGGACATCTTCTGAGACTCAATAAGGCTTTGGTCAGTCCACTTTTGAAGTGTTGTGTACAGTTTTGGGCCTCATATCTCAGGAAGGATGTACTAGCCCTGGAGTGTGTTCAAAGAGGTTCATGAGAATGGTCCCAGGAATGAAAAGCTTAACATATGAAGAACATTTGAGGGGTCTGAGTCTGTACTCAATGGACATTAGAAGGATGGGGGGGGGGGATCTAATTGAAACGTACAGAATACTGAATGACCTGGACAGAGTGGATGTTGGGAAGATCTTTCCATTGGTAGGAGAGACTGGGACCAGAGGGCACAGCCTTAGAGTAAAGGGAAGATCTTTTAGAACAGAGATAAGAAGAAACTCCTTCAGGCAGAGATTGGTGAATCTATGGAATTCACTTCCACAGAAGGCTGTGGAGGACAAGTTATTGAGTGTATTTAAGACTGAGATAGATAGGTTCTTAAGTATCAAGGGGATCAAGGGTTACAAAGGAGAAGGCAGGAGAATATGGATAAGACTCAATGGGGTGAATGGCTTAATTTCTGCTCCTATATCTTATAGTCTTATAGATGCAGGAAAGATGTTCCTGATGACCAGGGAATCTAGAACCAGGGGTCACCTCTAAGGATATGGGGTAAACCGTTTAAGACTGATTTGAGGAGAAATTTCTTCACCCAGTAAGTGTTGAGCCTGTGGAATTCTCTGCTACAGAAAACAATTGAGGCCAAAATATTGTCTGTTTTCATGGAGGCGTTAGATATAATATGTGAAGGTTAAAGGGATCAAAGGATGTGGAGGAGATTTGGGAACAGGAGATTTGGGAACAGGAGATTTGAGTTAGGTGATCAGCCATGATCGTAATGAATAGCCTACTCCTGCTCCAATTTTCTACGTTTATCGCCCATTCCTTATTTCCCTGGCGAAGATGGTGCGACCTGCCTTCTTAAACTGCTGTAGGGGTGTAGGGACACCAATGGCACTATTTGGAGGGAAGTTCCAGGATCTTGACTCAACAACAGTGAATGAACAGTGACATAGTTCCAAGTCAGGATTGTGTGTACTTTGGAGGGGAGCTTGCAGATGTTTCCCATGCGTCTGCTGCTTTTGTCCTGGTTGGTGAGGGTGATGGACTGGAAGATGTTATTGAAGGAGCCTTGGTGAATCACTGTACTGCATCTTGTAGATGGTACACATGCTGCCATTGCGCATTTGTGAGGAAGGGAGTAAAAGTTGAAGCTGGTAGGTAAGGCACCAATCAAGCAGGCTTCTTCATTCTTGGTGGTGTAGAGCTTGCTGAGTATTATTGGATCATTCCAGGCAAGTGGAGATTATTCCATTACTTCTCACTTGTGCCTTGTAGATGATGGACAGGCTTTGGGAAGTTAGGAGGTCACTTACTCCCTGTAGAATTCCTGCCTTCTGACTTTCTCTCATTGCCACAGTATTTATATTGCTGCCCGAGTACAATTTCTGTCTAATGTAATCCCCAGAATTTTGGTAATATGGGATTCAGTGATGGAAAGTATTTCGGTATGGAAATAAACTTGCAAATGATATCAAAACCAACACAAATATTCTTTGCAATTGTTAGGAAAAAAGAGGCTGATATGAAATATCATTGGTCCCTTTGAAAATTGCTGATACTGTCAGTGAAAATCAGGAAAGGATAGATATGTTGAGCATGCTTGACATCTCATAGTGACACACATATCCTAAGTAAGCAAATATTGAATCAGGTGAAGGGACTCACCAAAATTATTTTAAGCAAAAGTATTGTAAAAAGAAAATAATGGCACAATAGAGTGCTAACTCCCCAGGACCAGATGGTTTCTGCTGTGTTGTGTTTTAAGAAAGTAGTTGGAAACACTATAATCTTCCAAAATTCTCTTGTTTCAGGAACTATTCCTTTTGATTGAAAAATTGTGTATGCCACCCTCTAATTTAAGAAACTTAGAGAGGGAAACCAGGAAATTATGAAGGAATTCAGCTACTATCTGTTGTCAGGAAATTACTAGAGTCTATATTGAGATTCAAATACAGCCCACATGTCTTTGAAAACTGTAGAAAGCAGTAGTGAAGAAGACATTCCAAGCAGAAAACTTGTGGAGTGATTTAAAAACAAATAAATAACTGATTAAGGGCATCAGCAAGTAGATAAGAAAATAAAGAACACAGTCATATCAACTATGATCTTATCAAATGGCAGAATAGCCTCAAGCGATCAAATGGCCGAGTCCTGCATTATGCAGCTAGCTATATAGGAATTAGAAGTGGCACACTGAGTTTTCCTTTGAGTTTGAGGCTGTGAAGAGTTTTGTGATGTCCTACGGTTACAATAGTGTGTCATATAAATGCATTTTTTTCTCCTTCCCAATAAAGGAGTAATTTAAATCAGAAAGCAGTTATTTATTGATACCAAACTTAAGCTTTACCCATATGATAATTTAGCAGGTGGAAAAAGGAGATGGTGTTAGGAAGTTACCATCAGGTCCTGAGGAAAAACAAATTCAAGTAGGATAGTGTGCAGTGAGAAAACAGGGTTGGAAAAGGTGGAAGATGGTATGTGGATGTCTTTTGAGGAGTAAAGTAGCAATGTTCATAGGAGTGCAGTTGTACTGATATGCTAGAAGATAAAGATAAAGGACAAAAAAAAAGTTTCAGGACTAAAAGATATTGCCTTTCAAATATTAGGTTGTGGTTTTATTCTGTTCACAAGGTTGAGAATTATCCACAGATTTGAAAGCAGTATTCTTTTTTTTTTAAAACACTGAGCGCTCTAAGGAATTGAGTTGTTGAAGAGAGCGAAATGATTAAACTAAGGTTATAGGATCCATTTTTAACAGAGAAGAAGAAATATAAGGAAAAAAATGTGATGTTGTATTTTCGTTACCTCAGTGAAGTGCTTGTGAAATATAGCTTGTGAAATATGGATGGGTGCTTAATCTAGGATAGAAGTTCGGCACAACATCGTGGGCCGAAGGGCCTGTTCTGTGCTGTATTGTTCTATGTTCTATGTTCTATAGTAACTTTTGCACGTAGGGATAATAGTGACCAGTCTACACACAACAATGTCCCATATTTAAGCTTTAGTGTTGTTGAGGAATATGGACCAAGATATCTCTACTGTTGTTCTTAAAATAGTGCCATAGCATCTTTCTGAACCTACTACAGAAATCAAATTTTATTTCAGTTTCACATTTCATTCAAAAGTCAGCACCTCTACCAATGTGTTATTGTGTCAAAACTATAACAGTGATTATGCATGAATGTCTTGGAATATGGAATAAATTCACATTCTCCTTACGCAAAGGTGAGAGTGGTACCACTGAGCCAAGGCACATGTGCTTGAGTGGGAGTTTAATTTGAGACTGAGGAGATTATGTGCATCCAATTATTGATTAAAACAGAGGGCTAGGAGTGACTCATTTGTCTTGACTAGAATTGGTTCAGTACCTGTTAAGAAAAATGAGAACAAACATCTTAAAAGTAAAATATAAGGTCTTTATATTAGAAAAGAAGTATGGCTTGTAATATTGGCACCACAGTCTGTAGGATTACTTACAATTTATGATTACCTTTTTTCTGACTGCATCCAATGTATAATATTCTTTTGTTGAGTGAATAAGTGCAACACCAGCAACTTGTGTTTATGTAGTATCTTTAATGTACTAAGCCATCCCAAAGAATATCACAGTGTATAATTAAATAAAATTTGATGCTGAGTCAAATACGAAGATATCAGGGAAGGTGTCCAAAAGCTTAGTCAAAGAATTAGGTTTTAAAGGAGGAAAGACAATAACAGAAATGGAGAGGTTTGGGAAGGGAATTCTTGAGTTTAAGACTCAGGCATGTGAAGGCACAACCACCAAAAATGGAATGATTAAGATTGGGATGTTCAAGAAGCCAGAATTAGAGGAGTACTGATATCCTTAACAGTTGTGAGACTGGAGGAAGTAATAAAGGAAAGTGCAATGCCATTGAGGAATGTAAAAACAAAGATGAGTACCGTATTGCAAAGGTGAGGCATTGCTTAACTGGTGTCCAGTCCAGTCTAATGATGAATGAGATCTGTTGTGAGTGAGGATGAAGGGAATCCTCATTTTCTCGTGTTACAGATATAGAACATGGAACATCCATATTGACCCACGCTTCAGATTTCCTTGCTTTTTGTGAAGAAAGATCTTCTGTTTGATGTCTGCTGGACTCCTAATCCTCTAAGACAATCTAATCAAAAGTTTAAATTTTGCAGCTGATAATTTATTGATGGGATTCCCCACATTAGTATTTTGTAGTAGAGCATGTACATATGTTTACCCACCACTGTCTTTTATCCCCACAATCATCAGGCTTACAAAATTCATCTTATCACTACTTCCTTGTTTACCTACTCTTTTGTTCAACATGTTTCAGAGAAATCTTGTTGATCTCCTATGCTTTAGGAAATTAATTCCCCTGGTAGGAGAGTCAAGGAAGTGGAGATCATCCATGATAACTGTTTGATGGAGTAGGTTCGACAGGTCGTACGGCCTGTGCTCCTGCTCTTTTTTTTATGTGTTTTGAGTAAGAACAATGGAATACAGGTACAGGGTTTGTCCATTTAGAAAATTATTAACCACTTTGTGAAAAAAGAGATTTTCCATGGATTCTTGATTAGTGAAGAAGCGTAGTCAATGGTTCTTGTATATCCCAGGGTGCTCTGGTGAGAAATAATTTGACAGACTATCTGTATTGACAAAACTGGCAACATATCAAGAAAAACTATTGTGCCTGGAAATTACCAAGAGAGTCTATAACAGTGTTACTCAATTTACAACAGTTCTATATTTGTCTGTTAAAGTAACAGTGAAGGAGATCTGATTCATAATATGTTTAGGATTCACACAATATCATCGCTCAGTGTAATTTCCGGACTTTGACTTTCCAGTTCATGCTCTATCTCTCTCAATAAATGACATGACTCACCAAGATAATTTATATGGTGATTTTACCTCACCAAAGAAATCCAGGTCTGATCAGTAGCCTGTTACAAATTTATTTTGAGGTCACAAGTTTTGAAAATTTGTCATTATTAACATCGGCAAGCAAGTCCTGACAAATACTTTATCTGGCAATTTGGCCCTTCATCAGTACCTTTTACCTTCCCATACTACAGTACATAATCTAGATTCTAGAACAGTCAGTGATGTTTCAGAGAATATCTCAGTTTAGATATGAATAAAAGGAGCTACATTTAATTTCCAAGATCACAAGTTGGTTCCTCTGTAGTTAAATGCGTCTTGTTTTGGTCACTGAAAGCAAGCACATGATTCCTGAGGAAAGCGCATGTGAGATCTGTTTATGTTGTTGAGCAATTGAACAGGATTCCTTTAGTGGCCTGATTAAAGGAGCCATTATCTTGAGTACAGAGAGTATCCTTCACAGCAGCACTTGTGATTGACCAGGTCTGTATTGATCCATAGTCATTTAGCCTTGAGTGATTCGTTGTACAATATTCAACTTGTCTATCCTTTTCTTCTCTGTAGTCACGACCCACCCCTCCTCATTTGACCTCAGCTATGGCAGAAAATATTCTGGCTGCTGCATGTGAGAGCGAAAGCAGGAAAGCTGCAAAACGGATGCGACTGGAAGCATATCAACTGCAGGTACTATTCATACTTAGCTGCTTGAGAGGGTTGCAAGACAAGGGGGAGCAGTTGTACTTCAGTTGTATTGAACCTGGGTCACACCTGAGCTAAACTATTCCATTCACTTCAGGAACGATGGATTGGCCTTGGCGGGCATATGGTGCAGATTCACCAGAAACGTGCCAGGGCACAGAGGGTTAAGTTATGAGGAAAGGTTGCATAAATGTCGGTTACATTATTTTTGAGTATAGGAGATTGAGATATTTTTTAAAATGAAGGATTTGATGGAGGGAACTAATTCCTCTGGTCAAGAAAGTGGAGAAAATCAGACATAATAATATTGAATGGTGGAGTAGGCTTGAGGGGTTGTACAGCCTATGCTTCTGCTTTTTTTAAAATATTCTGAGTTAGAACAATGGAACACAGTTTAAAATTAGCAATAGGCCATTCAAGAACAAAATCAGAAAGCAGGTTCTCACAAAAAGATTGTAGAAATTTAGAACGCAATTCCCCAAATTATTGTGAATACTTGAGCAACTGATGCTTTCAAAACTAAAATTCTATTATTTGCTGAGGGCATCAAGGAAATTGGAGCAAAGACAGGTAAAGAGCCATGGTCTATATGAATGACAGAGCTGAACTGATGTCCTGCTGCTGTACATTTATTCTCATGCTGGATGAAGTAGCGTTTACAGTCCCTTATGAGACATTTTGTTCTCAATTCCAATTATTCTGGGCTGTTTTTATAGAAAGTCTTCCAGAATTAAAAAAAAATTTCATACTGCAGTTTACATTATTTTGCATCACGGCCAATTACAGATGATCCTTTTGGTATACAAACCTTATCCCAGAATCAACAAATATCAAAATGCGGTGGTGCAAATTTGATGAATTTTTTAAGAGAGCAAATAAAGAAAGATTGTGAATTGATAAAAAGTGAACATAATAGTGAAGCAGACTCAATGGATTTGGAGAAATGACAGAGGTATTGGTTCAAAATAATTCACTCCAGTAGAACACTCCACCCATAATGGACCGCATAGCCTCTTCTGTAATTTCAGTGATTCCATGCTATACAGTTTGTAAAAGCACATTAAGTGACTGATTTAACACAAAGAGAACCAGAGATACTTGGATCACAAGACTCGCAGCAATGCTGTGTCTATACAATGATCCAAGAATTGTATTAAATGAAAAAAGCCCTTTAGTCAGTTCAGTCTCAATCTTCCGGAATATCAATTTGACTGTCGTCTCATTACAGAATCTAGCTGATTCTTAAATGAGATAAGAGTTTTACTCCTAATTATTCTTTCTGACAACATATTACAAACTGAAAAGAACTACGTCAGTTCTGAATTTGTCCCAATTTGTTTGGGATTTATGCTGTCTTCTTTTGTTCTGTATTTTGTTGTATTGGAAAATATTACTGCAGAGTAACTTTTCACTACTGTACTAAATGTATATATTCTTTTTGGAAACTGGACAGTGTTAGTCAAAAGAAATATTGCTAGTTGATCTGAGAATATTTTATATACTGAAAAGAAAACATATGAAGCACTGAAGGCTTAAGATCTATAGTTCAGCATGTTGTTTCTCATAGCTTTTCCCTCAGAAACTGTTCATTAGCATAATTGATTTTCTTGCATTATTTAGATTAGATTAGGTTACTTACAGTGTGAAAACAGGCCCTTCAGACTAACAAGTCCACACCTACCTTCCGAAGATCAACCCACTCACACCCATTCCCCTACATTTACCCCTTCACCTAACACTATGGGCAATTTAGCATGGCCAATTCACCTAATCTGCACATTTTTGGACTGTGGGAGGAAACCAGTGCACCCGGAGGAAACCCATGCAGACATGGGGAGAATGTGCAAACTCCACACAGATAGTTGCCTGAGGCGGGAATTGAACCCGGGTCTCTGGTGCTGTGAGGCAGCAGTGCTAACCACTGTGCCACCGTGCCACCCATAAAAGAAATAAAGAGACGCGGGCTCGTCTGGGATGTGAACCCGGGACCTCTCGCAAGTTTGCGCAGTAGAAGACCCTAAGCGAGAATCATATGCCTAGACTAATGAGCCAAATAGCATCCAGATAGCCAGATTATCTCCAAGGCCTCCATAATCCTCTTACGTCATGTTCCAAAACTGTACACTGTACTAGTGGAGAAGTTATAGCCAAGGACAGTACTGCTTCAGTGTGGTATCTAGAAGATTGAAAGCATCTGATTTAATGATATAAACCCATATCCCATTTGCACTGTTATTGCTTATTACACTGCTCAGACTTGGTGAATACAAGCCAACTAACACATCTTGAGGCTTTTTAATTTTTCCGTGGCACATTATCTTCAAGTCTTCTATTTTTAGCTTGAGCACTTGTTTGTTTTCAACTGCATTTGCTACGAATCAGACAGGTCTAAATCCTGTTGAACTATCCTTGTAAAATCTAGTCTGTGATCTTCCAATTCCTCAGTACCCTAACTTGGTGTCATCAGTATGTTCTCCTTCTTGCATTAAGGTTGATTTTCCTGACTTGTTACAAGGTCTGCTGTTAGAGCTGGAATGATCATTTCAAAATTCCATCCACAATCCACATGATTGGTGAAAGATGTAGAATTGATAATCATTGGATTATAGAACAATTTAAAAACAAAATATTAATTATTTTAGGAAACAAAAAGCCTGGAGGAAGGGGGCTCTGAAATCAAGGAGTTCACCGACCTAAAACTAGTTACTGATAAATAATTACAAATACATTGCTCAGAAAAAAATATACAAATTCATTGAGCTACATTGTTGAAATATTTGACATCAATTAATATGTTTCATATAGTACACTTGCTATCTTTTAATATTTTTAAATACCATCAACTGATATTTTTCATATTGTGCTATGATCTGCATTTTAGTAGATTGCTGATAGGGTTGTGGTAATGGTGACTATGCAACAATCATTGACTGTTGTAAAAACACATCTCATTCACTAATGAAAAGGAAATCTGTGATCCTGACCTGGGGTTTGGCATACATGTGACCTCAGGCCCAGAGCAATATGGTTCACTCTTAATTATCTATAAAATGGCTTAGCAAGCCACTTGATTACGGGCAATTTGAGATGGGCAATAAATACTGGCCATGTCCCATTAAAAACTAGAAAGAAAAACAAAACGTTTGTAAGTTTAGGTCTGTGATCAATAATACCTCTAAGATGTAAGCTTGACACCAGCTTTGTAAGGCACCCGGACCCTCAAATTCACCTGGTACAGGAGAGTGGCCCTCTAAGTGCAATATGTGTGCAAAGATGACACCCTGCACCTAGAGAAAACCAGCTACGTTCTGCCCAGGCTGCAGCACTAACCTCTTCTGCTTTTAACCCAGTTCCTTCTGTATCCATTGTCACCTTTTTAAGAGGGATCCACAGCAAACTCCATCTCACCAGTGTCAGGATTCAAGGTTCCTGGGTGAAACAACCCTGAATTGGGAACACCTGAGGTGAAAGAGGTTGCTGGGTATCAGAAGAGTCATTGGTGGCTTACCCTTCAAAAGGCTGCTCACGTTCCTCCATACAGTGAGACATGCTGTCCTCTGACAACAAGGGCCATATCTGCATTGTTCATTCAGCTAGAGCCTCAGCATGTGCACCAATTTGGTGAAGGTGCTGCACTGGCTAAGTGACCAGCCCATTACATCAAAAGGGAGTGTCTCTGTACTCCAAATCTCTTTGTAACCCTGACCTACATCAATCCTTAAACTCTTCATTGCGTTCAGTACAGATTATCATTAAACTTGCATGACAGATGATGAAGTGATGGTGTGTACCTCCCACAGCACCCTTGGAAATTGCATGTATTATGCAGCTATAGCCCAGCTATCTGTACAGCAATATTGAGGTACTCTTCAGTGCCAACACACAAACAGGTTGCTGACTAGCTCCCTGACTAGTGATGACTGTGAATGGACCAAGTGAGCAAATGATAGTGTCCAAGCCTCTGGAATGTGTACGGATTGTGCCCGTGATTGATTTTAATGGGTCCTCCTAACCTTTCACCAGCATTAGCGTCTTTTTAAGACATTGGTACTAACTGTAGTATTATTGAGATGCCATTGTTCAATTTGCCTTTGCCCAGTGTATAAACCCTGAGGATGTTCACCCTACTTGCATAACAAATGGGTTATTTTGTGACTTAAAATTAAATGTAGCTGGGATTTACAAATGACTGCTTTATGTATTTGTTTTTTAAAGTCCCCCCATCCAGCAACCGTGAATGCCACACTTTTGCCCATCAAACTGACACCAACTCTTCCACCTCCCATGTTTCCCCAGCCATTTTCTAGTAGCATTCTGCATTTAACAAACAGCAAGTGATGGCAGGAAATGCAGCTCACAGTGACCATCATCAGCATTGGAGCCTGCCTCTGCAAATTCCTCTGTTTTCCACCATCCAGCCTTGACTGTCCCACCCCTTTTGGAATTGAAACCCCCACCACCCTTACTGACCGCCTGTACACTCATACCCTGCTTAACAAACAACAGATGGATCCCAACACCCAAACCTCTAAACAAACGAACATCCCCTACACATAACTGAGCATTCCTCTGACCGCTGTCTTTGCAGCTCCCTGACTAGTGATGACTGTGAATGGGCCAAGTGAGCAAATGATAGTGTCCAAGCCTCTGGAATGTGTATGGATTGTGCCCGTGATTGATTTTAATGGGCCCTCCTAACTGACATCACCCTCCCTTGGCTGAAGTGAACGTTGGCCTCCACCCAATTTCCGACATGAACCTTTAGTTGACTTAGCATGTAGTGTTTTTCACGCACAGGCATCCAGAATTTGCTGTAGCTGTTATGTTGATGTTTTGGCCTGTCATATATGAAGGCTTCCCACCCCTTCCTGGACACATCCCCACTGACAAGCAACCTGTTTGTGTGTTGGCACTGAAGAATACCTCAATATTGCTGTACAGATAGCTGGGCTATAGCTGAACTGCCAGTGTGCTAACAGGCAAGTCAAGGCATGAGTACTGCTAGCATGAATGTAGATGTTAAGAAAGCAAGCAAGTAGCCCTTAGATGCATTCTGGTCTAATCTATGAGCTAGATGCTTGTACTTGTGTGCAAAGTGTCTGTGCTCCAATCTTTCAATTCTAGTTGCCAGTGCTTAATGCAATGTAGATACATACTTCCTAAACGGCCTGTTGGAGAGGTTGGCAGACATTGGCTCCCATTATCTGTGGCTAGTGCCCATGGATCATGTCCTGAATGCTGCTTCATGCTGAAGTTACCAGGTGGTCACTTTGATTTCCATATTGAGTTCTCTTGATGCCTAGCTTCTTTGGCGCATTTGATAAAATGGGAAGCTGAATATTAATTAGATGTTTTATGTTGAACGCCAGGAGATGGGAGAGGTACTAACTGAATATTTTTATTGTGGAGAAAGAAATGGAGTGTAAAGAATGCAGAGAAATAGACTTTGATGTTTTAAAAACAGTTCACATTACAGAAGAAGTTCGGGAGATCTTAGAGAATGTAACGGTGGATAAATCTCTGGGACCTTTAATTGGGGACTTGCTGTTGCCTAGTGAGACACCTTCCATTCCACTTGTCAAAAGTATAAAAGATGGAGCAAGATGTTCCCAAGGTAGAAGTCAGCCTCACCAGACCTCTCATCTGACTCTTGTCACAAATCATAGTCCACGTTACTTAGACCCTTAGAAGATTCTGTACTCTTTGTTGAATTCCATGACATTTCATGAGAAATTCTGATTTCACAACCGTAGACATTCAGAGCATTCAGTTTAAACTAATTGGCACAGAAGTCAGGAGAAATTAAGAGAGTTCTTTTTATACAGCAACTGGTTATGCTCTGGCTGACTTAAACTGATAGAGTCAGAAAACAATCAGTTGCAAGTTTCAAAAGCAAATTTGATATATACTGAGGAAGATATATTTTGTGTGACTGTGGGGTGAAAGTTGGAGAATGGGCTTAATTATATTGTTCTCTCAAAGAGAGAGTAAGTACACTGTACGTAGAACATCCCCTTGTGCTCTGATGCTATAAATGTCAGAATATTTTCTTGTTACCATGAGCATCTTTTCAAGGCCTACAAAGCCACTCAGAGATACATCTGGTATTTATAGTTGTTGAGGATCATGTAAGGACATGTGGGCAAAAAGACTGCCTTGTGTGAACCTCTGAATGATCACCAAACAAGACCTCAGTATACATAAAATGAGTCTCGGCATCCCTCAACTAAACTGATGGAAGTTGTTGTGTCTGATTTTAGAGAAGTTGCCATTCTGTTGAAATTCTCAAGGAGCATCCATGACTAAACAAGCAAAAATAATCTATACAGAATCAATGCCAATGGCAACAGAAGAGTTTTCCGTACAGGCATGTGTGTGGTCAAAATCATTTAGTGTAGCTCCAAGGCAAGACCCAGAGGATACAGTTTGCAGCCAAAGCAGTTATGTTTCCATTCTGGCAATTGACCTAACAGCTTATCCCACAGATTTACTACAGTGACAGCAGTCAGAAGAAAACATCAGACTGTACATAAATCAGAATTATTTTGAGGTTGTACCCAGTCTGAGATAACAGCTATTCTGTAACTCAAATACTGGATTACTTACAAGAATTTTTAAATTTAACATCAGCAAACAGACATTCTCTGTCAAAAAATGACTGTGGTCTCAAAATTCTAACTACTTAAATAGGTAAGAACATGAATTGAGTTCCATACAGTTGTCAAATTTCTGCCCCATTTGTGCTGTTCACAGAAGTCCCAACAGGACAAACATGGGCATACTTCAGCTCCCTAGCAAGGGCTATGCCTGAGACAGATCCTAGCCATTCATCAGAATTTCATCCACTCTCCTCTCAATGTCCTTTTTTTGTTGGGAGCTGAAGTCCTGATGTTCAGAGTTGCATTTGAAAACCCAAGTCCGAATCACCTACTGGCAGCAATCCCAATGACTCATTCACTGCAGCCACTTACCTTCCAAATTGTCCCTTTTTTACTCACATTTCTCTCTCACTTTTAATGCTCCTAAGTTCACTAATGTGGGAGAGAAACAGATTTTTATTGAAGAATCACCTCATAGATTCTGCCTATCTCACATACCTTGCTCTGATTGCCACTATGTTCTCATCCTCCCCAGTGACCAATGTGCCCATGCCTAGGACCCCCTGAAGGCATGGGCTCCAGTGATTAGTAGTGTGTGCACATCCTTTCTTGGATCCTGGTTCCTGCGTGACTCTCTCATTTGGGACTCTCCGGTCCCAAACTGAATTTCCATGTTATATTATCTGAAGTCCCAGAACAAATTCTCAAGTTATTCTCTCAGGTCCTGGACCTAACTCTTGTGCTAACATGATGGGCCAAATGGCCTCCTTCTGCTACCCAACATTTTTATGAAGTTATATCAATTCCCCCAGACCTGATTTTCCTGGGTCATTAGCTAAGGTCCAGGAAATAAGTGCGAAGTTATATTACTTGTTTTGTATCAATGAGTTCTTGAAGCTCTATCCATCGATGTAAAGCAGTAACATAACAGCACAGTAATGTATTTCAGTGATTATTCCAAGACCTGCTAGATTTTGCTAATTCACAAACATCATCACAAATGTAAAACATGTCTCTGTAACTGGATTAATTATATGCATAGTGCACAGGCCATATTTGCTTGTCTCTCACATGACAATTAGTCAATTGTTTAATTTTCTGTTGATTACACTTTGCAATCAGTGATTCTTTATGGTGGGTGAATCATCACTTAAGCATACAGAAATGCTACAGAAATATTCGC
The DNA here is from genome assembly GCF_047496795.1 of Chiloscyllium punctatum. Taxonomy (NCBI): domain Eukaryota; kingdom Metazoa; phylum Chordata; class Chondrichthyes; order Orectolobiformes; family Hemiscylliidae; genus Chiloscyllium; species Chiloscyllium punctatum. Next base: position 47,275,937 of record NC_092775.1, on the reverse strand, counting down.
TCGAGTGCTGGCTTATTGTACCAACTCCTAGAAATGCAGGAACATTTAAATTATCTATTTCACTAATGTATCCAGATTTTCTATTCACAATTGTACTTGTTGAAATGTTTTTATAACCATGAGTCACTGAATTGCATATTGTTTATGATTGCTTTCTAAAAATAATTTCACATAGTAAAGAAAACCTGGATGCTGTTGTGTTGTCATAAAGATAATAATCGCCATTATTCTTACTTAATTCCTATCTTTCAAAGCTCACAAACTTTCTACCCAATTCTCTTACATTTTCTCTTTGATTGGATGGCCTGCACCCCTAATGTTGTAAAGTATGATTACATTAGATAAGGTTACTTTAGATTAGATTAGATTAGATTACTTACAGTGTGGAAACAGGCCCTTCGGCCCAACGAGTCCACACCGACCCGCTGAAGCGCACCCACCCAGACCCATTCCCCTACATTTACCCCTGCACCTAACACTACGGGCAATAGAGGATACACTAGGGATATTATTTTGCAAATTTTCCTGCATCTAAAAAAGTGTCAGCAGGGTGGAAGTTAGTAAATATGACACCATTTTCAAGAAAACTGGGAGACCAAGAATTGAGAATGGCTGGCCAGTTAGCCTGGCACCATTTGTCAGGAAAATGCTAGAATCCATTATTAACTGCGCTGAGAAAAGCTATGCCTTCAGTTGCCTGGATCCAAAGCTCCCAGAGTACCTTCCTAAACGTTTCAATCTTTGTCACTCTTTTACCTTTTTTCAAGATGTTCCTTACAAATTTACTACCTCTCTGACCAAGTTTTTGGTCGTCTGCCCTAATGTCTTTATATGGGTCTTACATTTTGTCTGATAATGGTCCTGTGAAGCATGTTGGGGTGTTTTATTATGTTGGAAGCAGTAAATAAATACAACTTGTCACTACGGTTGAAAACATTTGTATTGGTTCTGTCCAATTCTGGGAAGGGAACATTGGGGTCTGTCAGTGGGGGTGGTAAAGCTCCTGGATGCTTTCAAAAGAGTATTAGAAGTTTTCTTGAAATTGAGTGTTTTTTTTGAAGGATTAATCATCCCATTTCTGCACTACAATGACCTGTGATTCTATAATCAACTATTATCAAGAATGTGCATGCTTTGAGATATTTTGATTTGGTTCAGAAACTAAGTTGCTTTTCATTTCTGCACACGGAGATAATTTAGTATGCAAATAAATAAAAATAATGTGAATTTAAGAGAGCTGCTTTGAAAGGTTGACTGCAGCTATGTATTATATCAGACTGCAACATTAAATTTACTCCTTCCTTTTAAATGCTTTAACTGTGCCAAATACTTGTTAATTTTTAAAATGTTAATTGATAAAATTGATTGCAGCTTCATACAGATTCATGGAATATTATTTGGATTAGGGGAAGGTTTTGTTCATGTTACATTCCAGTATTATACAACATCAGTTGGTGAAGATCATGTAAATAGCAAAGACAAAGGCTCTGGGAGAGGATTCCCCATCAATAATCGAAGCTGCATGTGTCTCAACAGTTAATCCAGGATCTGGGACCTACCATAAGTCAGCCATGTTAATGGTTTTCCTTATTTGGATAAACAGGTGCTTTGTGATGAACTAATTATCCTCCAGTGCCAAGAATCTTATTCTTAGATATGTTCAGACTAGCTAATTTTCTATTTAACTAAAACCCTTATCTGTCTTCCTGTTTTTGAAAGAACAATGTTTCTAGGATACGTGTACCTCATTAATTTTGTTCTATTGAAAGTTGGCCAGAATGATTCTTCAGGAGGACCAATGCTTTCTCTTCAATAGGCAGCTATTGTGTCACTTGATGCAGTTCAATGATGATACGTAAGACTGTTTATTTCTTTAAACTGACCTAAAATTAAAATATTGTAAACATGTGGAATGTGTTTTCATGTGCTATCATGTAAAACAACTAAAGCTGAGCATTTTCAAGCCTTACAACTGTGTGCATCACCGCTTAACTGTTTTACTGTGCCTTATGTCACTGCTATGTTGTGAGTCATGCAAATACAGTGGAATTAATTTATCAGCAGCAACTTATATTTAAGTAGCATTTTTAATGTAATTAAATGTCACAAGGCACTCCACAGTAGCATTATGTAACAAAGCTAGTCCCTTTTTTTTCCTAAAAGCTGTTCCTTGGCTCAAGGAGACTCTGTCCTTGATTTTTTTCAGAGGAGTAATAAACCAGGCTGAGCTCCGATCAGTCTGGTTTGGTACAGAGATGAAAAGGATTTTGATGAAAAGGATGTAAACAGATGAGACTCCAGGCCAAAGTGGTCATATTTTAGAAGTGACCTGAATACATTTTTGTCTGTTTTTTAAAATCTCTAGTCAACTTAGCTATCTTACTCTGGGTAATTTTCACTACACACTTACCGAAACAAATTGCAAAACTCTAATCTGGGGCTGCCTGCTTAAGAGTGTTTTGAGTGGTCTGGCCTAGTCCATAACAGTTATTAAACACAGGATGACATTGAACTACAAAACTACACTGTGAAAACAGGCCATTTGGCCCAACAAGTTCACACCGACCCTCCGAAGAGTAACCCACCCAGACCCATTCCCCTGCCTTATTACTCCACATTTATTCTTGACTAATGCACCTAACCTACACATCACTATGGGCAATTTAGCATGTCCAATTCACCTAACGTGCAATTCTTTGGACTGTTGGAGGAAACCAGAGCACCCAGAGGAAATCCACGCAGACACAGGGAGAATGTGCAAACTCCATTCAGGCAGTCACCCAAGGCTGGAATCAAACTTGCCCCCTGGTGCTGTGAGGCAGCAGTGCTAACCACTGAGCCACTGTCGTCACCCACAATGCCAGAGATATTAGGTCAGATAACCAAAAGGAGGAAAGTATGGTGCAGAAATAAGAATGGAGATTATTCCAAAGCTTGGGAGTCTGAGCAAATGAAGGCATGGTCATCAGTGGTATAGCAGTTATTACTGAGGATGCACTAGAGAAGAACAGATATCTTCAAGGATCATGGAACTAGAGGAAATTACAGAGATAGGATATAGGCCTGGAAGGATTCAAAAACAAGCATTAAATTTTTAAAATCAGGATGTTGGTTGATTGGGAGACAGTGTCATTCAGCAAGCACAGGGGTGACATTGTGCAGTAAAGTCTGTTGACCTAAGACATAGCAGAGTTTAGATGATGTCAATTTTACAGACCATCCAGGAGTACACTGGACTAGTTGACATGAATGGTAATTAAATGTGTATTTCAGCTGCAAGTGAACTGAAATGGACAAATTGAAGTAATGTTAGAGAGGAGGAAACAGGCAGTCTTGGTTGTAGTACGAATATAAATTTGGAAACTCAGATGTGACACCAAGATTGTAAACAGACGAACTTAATTCCAAATTGTTGCCAGTAAGAGGGTTGGAGTTGGTAGCTCAGGAATAGAGTTGGGAATGGGGATTGAAAGCAATTGCTTCAGTCATTAGGCATGAATTGGATTATAATGTGAGAGAGTAGCACATCATCAGGCCAGTGTCTCATCCTGATCAATCTTGATCCAATGGCAAAACAAATCAAGCTGATTGGTGAGAATTTCTGAGAAACTTAATGAGAAAATTAATACTGTGTCTTCAGGTGATGTTAACAAGTTGGAGCTTGTAGATGAGATCTAGGCAGTGGCTAAAGATGGATCCTTGGGGGCGATGATGCTGTAAGAATATGGAAATAGGCAGAAGGCATAGCAAATAAACCTCTATCTAGATATGAATCAGACCCAGGTGAAAGTTACCCAGCTGGGGACAGCAGAGAGCCATTGAAGGAGAATGTGTAGTTGACTTTATCAAAGGGAGTTTCAGAAGAGTAAGGATGGAAAGCTTACTGTTGTCAAGTCACTTAGGATGTATCCTCCTGCTAAGTTTGTTTTTCCTTTCTAATTTCAGAAGAGATTGCACTGATGTAATTGTGATTTGAAATGTGTGATTTATATATATTTAATACCATTTACTTTAGAATTTGGATTTTGAATTTCTGATATGTTTATCACAAAAACCAGATCTGCAGCATTGCGTGCTTGTATTCTGGTGAAAGATCACTTTTTCTAAATTTAAAAAAAAAGCAAAAATATAGTTTATCAAGCTTGATTTCAGCCTGGGATTTGAATGGTCCAGTAATAACATAAGTTAAAATCATAACTGTAACTGCTTCCCACGTCTTTATGTCCAAATTTCAATAATAACTGATTTGAAATAAAATATCTGCTATATACAAAACACAAATTGCTAATATTTTCCAGCAATTTCTGTTTTCGTTTCAGATTTCCAGCATCCATAGTTATTTCAGGTTTTTTTTTGTCTGCTGTACATGCAAGCTGTGCATAAGAAGATGCCACAAACAGCAAGTGAATGACTAGCCAATTAATTTGTCAATAAGGTGGGCACATGCAATCAAACATGAGAAAATGCCTTTCAAACAGTTCTATGGAATCCTTAATAGGATTATTGTCGGAAAGATAGACACATGCTCAATTTAATACCTTGCCCAAAAGACAACATTCTCAACAAAAGAATACTTATTAATCATTTCTAAAGTACTGAAGTCTTAGAGCTGGCCTTGAATCTCCACCAAGGGTTTTACCAACTGAAGCAAACTAATAAACCATTTAGCATAAAATTTCTGTCCCACAGATGTAAAATGATTGTGATTTTGAAGCTGGGGAAATGTGTGTAGTGCTACATATGTTTCATTCTGCTTAATGATTATTGAGCATTCTCACACAGAACATTACTTTGAGGAGTTCATGTATTCAAAAATGCTGTATCAGATTGCTAAAGATAAAGAGGTTTGAAATTGAAATAAATGAACAGGGAATCATAAGTGCTGTGCAATTTAACTTTCCAGCAGAGATTTTGTTTTATGTATAATTTGGAGAAACGTTGTCTCTAATTTTATGAGCTAGCTTCTAGCCAATTCATTGGATCTGTGGGAGTGAACAGTACATTACACAAATCTGTGTTACCAGCAGAGCCTACTCTACCATGAAGAGTGAGATCTATCTAGGGTGGCACGGTGGCTCAGTGGTTAGCACTGTTGCCTCATAGCAGCAGGGTCCTAGGTTCAATTCCAGCCTCGGGTGACTGTCTGTGTGGAGTTTGAACATTCTCTGCATGGGTTTCCTCCGGGTGCTCCGGTTTCCTCCCACAGTCCAAAGATGTGCAGGCCAGGTGAATTGGCCATGGTAAATTGTCCATAGTGTGAGGTGCATTAGTCAGAGGGAAATTGATCTGGGTGGGTTACTCTTCAGACGGTCGGTGTGGAATGGTTGGGCCAAAGGCCCTGTTTCCACACTGTAGGTAATCTAATTGAATCCACGTTGGAGGTGAAATTAGCTTTTCAACCTCCTATATTTATGGATTATATTAGTATTGTACCTCCCTGTTTTTAAAATGTAATTTTCTGCAATAATTTCTTGTGAGCGTTCATTTTTAAAGTTCTGTTTCCAACATAGAATCTTAGTAGATGACTGCATGAATCCCAAGTAGTTCTGTATCACTTTAGAGTTTATTCTGCATCAAGCGATGATTTTTATATCTTCATGATGTTCCAGGCACCTTAGGGCCAGTAAATTATTATGATGCGTAAGTCCTGTGAAATGGGCAAAATTTGTATGTAAAAAAATCTTTCAAACAGCAAAATGATCAATTGCAGTTTAGGAGAGGTATGCTTACAGCTTGGTTCTAAAAAGTATAGATAATAATAACACAATTGATCACTTTAAATAGGAAATCGATGGATCTTTGCAAACCAACAGCACAAGGTATAGAACAAAGACTAGTGAATGGAGTTAGAATAGACCAGGAAATCAAACCTGATGCAGTCGAATGGCGTAACAGGCTAGAGGGGCTAAAGGTCTACTTTTTTATATCGATGTTAATGTGGTAATTATATTCTGGTGAATGTCTGCTTTAAAATAGAAAGAGGGATTTTATAGAGATGTGTTTATCATTCATTTGGTAATATCAGTATCTGTAATTTCTAGGCTTTAGTGCTTTGACAGTAGCTGAGCTACATGTGTGGGGCCTCACCATGTAGAATCTATATGCTCTCCAAAGAGCACATATAGAAATCAGTGAGCTGGAGCACTTGACATATCTCACATTATTTGCAAAGCCTTACAAATACTGTACACCAACTCGACTAAAGAATAGTGCTTATTACGAGGGAAACTAATGGTGAGAAACAACATACATAAATAACACTTTATGTGCTAATGTGCCTGACAAATAGAATTTTTAACTGAACTTTCAAACAATGATGATGGGGAAATGCTTATTATTATCTATTGCATCATCACATGATAAAGTCTGAACTGGTGCGTGGAATAGCCTGGAAACTCTTATTCTGTCATAACCAACAAGATCAGTTTCAAAACATGATGGAATCAAAGCAGGGTATTAAAAGCCACAATGAATTTACTTTAGAATGACCAATAAGGCTATCCTTTCTAAATAAATTTTCTGGATAATTGGGCTATCTTATGATTTGTTTTGAACTTAGAGTGCACAGATATCAATTCATGGAGATATTAGAGAGGATTTATGATTTATCAATAAAATGCAACATTTACTTCAACATAGTAAATAACATGTTTTGATAGTGTGTATATGAAAAGGGAGCTGTTATGTGGAGGTCTATATAGATTTCACCAATTTGTCAGTCTTTTGAGTTGAGACATTGATTGTCCTAATTGGCAAGGAGGGAGGTTGGTAAATTTTCATATTGCATGTTTCTGCTAACATTTATATTTGAATGTTTATTACAAGGATTTAATTTTGCAGTAATCTCAATGAGTTAATGAATAGTTTCTGCTAAGGTGGGCCTGAAAACTGTAGTTCAGAAGTCAATGATACAGCAGTCTTGTGTATTTAACTGACTGAGAAGTCTGGTATAGTGTAAGTTGACATTGGTACTTGATGCTTAAACTGCAGAGCATTAGTTTCAGAATATATCTTCATAGTGGATACAAAAGCTAGGGCCTGATCACTGACAACAATTTTGATTAATGTGAAGACACTCACACAAGTATTAAATAGAAAAAAAAAGTAGATTTAAAGGAAATATGTAATGATGAAAGCTCTTTTAGGCTGCATGTTACTAGCAGTCTAGAAATGCAGATTTTATTTTTTGTAAAGTCTACAGACAATCCAAAGATTTATTAATGCTATTTTGCTGTCCCTTTGCTTTAGGATGAACCTATTGCACTAGATAAACATACTCAACAAGCCAGGGAGACTGCTCAGCTTGCCCACAACACTTATTCACTGCCAGCTGCTTCCTACTCTCAAGATCAGATGTATATCAATGGTGGACTGAACTACAGTTACCGTGGTTATGGAGGAATAGGAGGTGGACTGCAAACTGGCACCCTCAGCAATGGTATGGAAATTATAACAGCTGATTGTCATTGACTGGTTTTAGTTATCCTTTGCTGCGCTTAAAATTATGCAATCCCATGTAAAGCAAAGATTCTTTCATCAGTGTTATATATTTTTAAAAAGAAATCAAACTGTGTATTTTAAGTTGATTTTATATTTCCTTGCACAAATAGATGATAAATCTTTCTATAGATCTGCATCTGCCATTTAATAGCAGATTTAATTAGGTTAAGATAAAATTAAATTATTGTCAAGTAACCCATAATTTAGACAAAAATATTTAGAACAAGCATCCAGTACTTTTATCACCAATAACCAATAATTCTGAAAATAAGCACTGTCATTGGATTTTCAGTTCTCTGAGTTAGAGCACTAAAGATTGCATTTATCTGTCAACCTGGTTTGTAATAGCTTTCCTAAACCAACATTTTGATGCATTGTTGTCTGGAGAATAATACAGACCATTAGTAGAGGCAGTGAAGACCAAGAGTTCTAGGATATAGATGGGAACTAGTTTCCAGGCAGATCCAAATCCTTTGGTGACAACTTTCTGCAGATGTGCATTCTGCCAGTCTTAATGCACCACAGAAGAATATTGCTTAGTCTACAACACCCTTATCTTGCAAAATGGAGTTTTGTGATGTTCCAAATCCCCAGGTAAATGATGATCACTTTATTGGATTGTCCACCAATTTAGTAATTTATTTTCATCAAATTAATAACACACTTCTTAACAAAACAATCTGTTTGATATGATTTTATGTCCTGAAGACGTTTGGATTGGAAAGATTTCAAGAAATCAATGTATCATGAGCATATAGGAATTTCTGATATTGAGAGGAGGGATCCTCTTGATTTTGTTCCATATAATTGGTGCTCGAGGGTGTAGAAGTCCTTCCCATTGGAGGTTTTTGTGGAGCTGTATTATGTGAGCTTGTGAAATGTAAGATGCAATCAGTTGCATCCTGGATCTTCAGAAAACCAGACATTGTGTAAAAATTTCAAAATCACACAACACCAGGCTTATTTGGAAGTGCATGTTTTCGGAGTGCTGCTCTTTCATCAGATAGCTAGTGGGACAGGATCATAGGACACAGAATTTATAGCAAAAGATCAAAATGTCATACAACTGATGTGATGTATTGAACAAACCTGGATGTTGAGTCTTTAATCACATAGAATGGGGATGCAGGTTTCAATTGATTAAAAGAATGTGTAAAAGAGGACATGATTTGGAGAGGCTGTTGTTGAACTTGTGTTGAACAGTGTACAAAGTTAAACATCACACAACACCAGGTTATAGTCCAACAGGTTCATTTGGAAGCACTAGCTTATGGAGTGCTGTTCCTTCATCAGGTGGTTGTCGAGAATAAGATTGTAAGACACAGAATTTATAGCAAAAGTTTACAGTGTGATGTAACTGAAATTATATGTTGATAAAGACCTGGATTGTTTGTTAAGTCTCTCATCTTTTAGAATGACCATGTTGGTTTCAGTTCTTTCATATGCAAATTGCAAAACTTTTTTTAAAAGTTACATTCTCAAGTGCATTGTAAACCTTTGCTATAAATTCTTGTCTTACAGTTGAGAGCTAGGTTGTTCTCAGTGCACCATTTTTCCAAGTCTCCCACCTCCTGTCAGTAGGGAGCTGAGTATGCACCCCGGGGGCCTCCAGTGTTGAGTGTTACTGAGGATGAAATACTGTCCCCAATCTTCACTGTTTATGGCCTGTGGGTCAGGAAACTGAGGATCCAGATACAGAGAGTGGGGCTTAGTCCAAGATCACTAAGTTTAGTAATCAGCCTTGAGGGGTGAATAGTGTTTAAAGCTAAACTGTATTCAATGAGTAGGATTCTTATGTAGCTGTTCTTGGTATCGAGATGTTCTAGGGAGGAGTGAAGGGCAGGTGGTATGGCATCTGATGTGGATCTGTTAGTCCGATAGGTAAGTTGGAGTGGGTCAAGAATAGTGGGGAGGCTGGAATTGATTAATGCCATGACCAGCCTTTCAAAACATTTCATGATTTGGAGATGCTGGTATCGGACTGGGGTGTGCAAAGTTAAAAAAAATCACACAACACCAGGTTAATTGGAAATATTCATGATCACCAAATTCTGAACATTGTCCCTAATCTAAATATTTTCCTTTCAAAGGAAAAGTAAAAGTTATGGTTTTAACACTCAAGATTGCTCTGTGATCCAAGTAAGTTATTGGGAGAGGATCTAAGTGGAGTATACGTCCTGTCCTTTTACAGAGAGAGAGGAAAATCATAAAACTTGTCATTCAAGGTAATACAGCAGATAGAAAATGGATTAATCACAGCCATGAAATGTCAGGAAAAAATGTTGGTGAGGAAAATACTAAAATAACTAAGTTGTAAATAAGCTTTGAAAGTACAAAATATTTCAGATTTCTGAAGAAAAAAATACCTTGCCCATTTAAAACTTAATTCAAATTACTGCCTGAAATACAATATTTCACTATCCAAAGCTAGCAATACATTTGCCACCTCATTTATTTAAATATATTCTTCTTCAGGAACAGTCTTGGATAAGAAAGTACCATTATGTAAATTTGGTTTAAGAATTTTTTTTAAAAAGAAGAAAGCTGAACATAGATTTATAATAAGTGGTATGATCATGCAAACATTTAATGGTCTATTTTGAAAGGATAATGCTTGTTAAAATGGCAAGGAGAAATTTGATGTGTGTACCAATGGTACCATGGAAATTTCCAGGCTTGTACATTTCACCATTTTTAAATTACTCAATATAGAAAAAAACAAAACAGTTGGAGACCGAATATCTGCTCTCATGCTCCCGTATACTAACACTGGAAAAAAACCTCCTGGAGTTCTAATAAGAATAGATGTTACTTGGTCCATCACCTGCGTATTAGTAAAATGCAATTATTTGAGAAGAGGTCAGCGATTTATAGTGTTTTTGGGTTTTGAAAGCAGAATACCTCAGGGATTAACTGTTCTTATGCTACCTTAATCCTGTTCAGCGAGGCCTTGATGATGTGTGAGATGAGAGTGGCATTACTCAGGTGACTATTAATCCTACCCCTCTTAATGTGAGTGGATTCATTGTTGGGAGCAGATGCATCATTCACGGGGGCCTGCACATTAGATGTTAATGGCATTAACATTTGTTCTGTGTCTCACGTTTTCAGTAGAAACAGCTAAAGATTTACCATCAGTGATGTGCAATCAGCTGAAACATTACTGTGTCGTCTGAGGTCAATGAGGTTTAGATTTGTAACTAATAAATGAAACTAAATATGTAACCATGCTTAATCACTTAACGTAGATTTCACATGTAATTTTTGTGCCATTATTTTGGAACACGTCGTTGTTGCAGAAAGGACAAAGGGCTTAATTATATTTATGTGCTAACATCATATCAGGAATTTTCACAGCTAGTAAATGTAAATTTATTTGCAGTTTTCAAAATTAGCAGCAAGTAGACTGAAGGATAAAACATATGTCTTGGTTTATAGGAAGCTTTCATTTAGACAAAGCAATTATTTCACAGAATCAATTCCTTTACAATCCACGGGTTATAGAACATAGAACATAGAACATTACAGCGCAGTACAGGCCCTTCGGCCCTCGATGTTGCGCCGATCAAAGCACCCCTAACCTACACTAAGCCACTATCCTGCATATACCTATCCAATGTCCGCTTAAATACCCATAAAGAGGGAGAGTCCACTACTGCTACTGGCAGGGCATTCCATGAACTTACGACTCGCTGAGTGAAGAACCTACCCCTAACATCAGTCCTATATCTACCCCCCCTTAATTTAAAGCTATGCCCCCTTGTAATAGCTGACTCCATACGTGGAAAAAGGTTCTCACTGTCAACCCGATCTAACCCCCTAATCATCTTGTACACCTCTATCAAATCACCCCTAAACCTTCTTTTCTCCAATGAAAACAACCCCAAGTGCCTCAGCCTTTCCTCATAGGATTTTCCTACCATACCAGGCAACATCCTGGTAAACTTCCTCTGCACCCGTTCCAGTGCCTCCACATCCTTCCTATAGTATGGCGACCAAAACTGCACACAATATTCCAGATGCGGCCACACCAGAGTCTTATACAACTGCAGCATGACCTCAGGACTCCGGAACTCAATTCCTCTACCAATAAAAGCCAGTACGCCATATGCCTTCTTCACTGCACTATTTACCTGGGTGGCAACTTTCAGAGATCTGTGTACATGGACACCAAGATCCCTCTGCTCTTCCACACTACCAAGTAGTCTACCATTAGCCCAGTAATCCATCTTTTTATTACTCTTACCAAAGTGAATCACTTCACACTTAGCTACATTGAACTCCATTTGCCACCTTTCTGCCCAGCTCTGCAGCTTCTCTATATCCCGCTGTAACCTGCCATATCCTTCCTCACTGTCTACAACTCCTCCGACTTTCGTATCATCCGCAAACTTGCTCACCCAACCTTCTAACCCTTCCTCCAGGTCATTTATAAAAATGACAAACAGCAATGGTCCAAAAACAGATCCTTGCGGAACACCGCTAGTGACGGCACTCCAAGATGAACCTTTGCCATCAACTACTACCCTCTGTCTTCTTCCAGAGAGCCAATTCCTAATCCAAACCTCCAACTCACCTTCAATGCCATATCTCTGTATTTTCTGCAGTAGCCTACCATGGGGGACCTTATCAAACGCCTTACTAAAATCCATATATACCACATCTACCGCTTTCCCCTCATCTACCTCCTTAGTCACCTTCTCAAAGAATTCAATAAGGTTTGTGAGGCACGACCTGCCCTTCACAAAACCATGCTGACTATCCTTGATCACATCACTCTTATCCAGATGTGCATAAATCCTATCCCTTACAATTCTCTCTAAGACTTTGCCCACAACAGAAGTGAGACTCACTGGCCTATAGTTACTAGGATTATCCCTACTCCCCTTCTTGACCAAGGGAACCACGTTTGCTAGCCTCCAGTCCTCTGGCACTACTCCTGTCGACAAAGAGGACACAAAAATCAAGGCCAATGGCTCTGCAATCTCCTCCCTTGCTTCCCAGAGAATCCTAGGATAAATACCATCAGGCCCAGGGGACTTATCTATTTTCACCCTTGCCAGAATTTCCAACACCTCTTCTCTACATATCTCAAAGCCATCCATTCTACTTATTCGTGCCTCAGTATTTATATCGACAACAATGTCCTGTTCCTGAGTGAATACTGACGAAAAGTATTCATTCAGCGCCTCCCCAATCTCTTCAGCCTCCACACGCAACTTCCCATTACTATCCTTGATTGGACCTATTCCTTCCCTAGTCATTCTTTTATTCCTAACATACCTATAGAAAGCCTTAGGGTTTTCGCTAATCCTACCAACTAAGGACCTTTCATGTCCCCTCCTTGCTGCTCTTAGCTCTCTCTTCAGGTCCTTCCGGGCTACCTTATAACTCTCAATTGCCCCTATTGAACCTTCACGCCTCATCTTTACAAAGGCCGCCCTCTTCCGTTTAACAAGGGATTCCAACTCCTTATTAAACCACGGCTCCCTCACACGACCCTTTCCTCCCTGCCTGATAGGTACGTACTTATCAAGGACACTCAATAGTTGCTCCTTGAACAAGTTCCACATATCAATTACGCTCTTGCCTTGGAATCTACTTTTCCAATCCACACATCCTAAGTCATGCCTCAACGCATCATAATTTCCCTGCCCCCAGCTATAACTCTTGCCCTGTAGTACACACTTATCCCTCTCCATCACGAGAGTAAAAATCACTCTCCTGCACACATTGCACAAACACTGACCCATCTAACGAACTTGAGCTATAGCTTTCCCAATCAATATCAGGAAAGTTAAAGTCTCCCATAACAATCACCCTATTACTGTCGCTCTTCTCCTGAATCATCTTCACAATCCTTTCTTCAACGATTCTAGGACTATTAGGAGGCCTGTAAAAGACTCCTAACAGGGTGACCTCACCTCTCCTATTCCTAACCTCCACCCAAACTACCTCAGATGGCAAATCTTCGTCCATCTTCCTTTCCACCGCTGTAATACTATCTTTGACAAGCAAAGCCACAACCCCCCCTCTTTTGCCCCCACCTCTGACCCTACTAAAACATTTAAACCCTGGAACCTGCAACAGCCAATCCTGTCCCTGATCTAGCCATGTCTCCGTAATAGCCACAACATCGAAGTCCCAGGTACCAACCCACGCTGCGAGTTCACCTACCTTATTTCGTATACTTCTGGCATTAAAGTACACACACTTCAAGCCACTCTTCTGTTTACAGGCACCCTCCTTTAAGATTGATGCCATATTCCTAACCTCCCTACACTCCAGGTCCTGCACCCTAAAGCTACAGTCTGGGTTCCCATGCCCCTGCAGAGTTAGTTTAAACCCCCCCCAAGAGCACTAGCAAACCTCCCCCCAAGGATACTGGTGCCCCTCAGGTTCAGGTGCAGACCATCCTGTTTATAGAGGTCCCACCTTCCCCAGAAAGAACCCCAGTTATCCAAGTACCGAAATCCCTCCCTCCTGCACCATCCCTGTAGCCACGCATTTAACTCTTCTCTCTCCCTATTCCTCGACTCTCTATCACGTGGCACGGGTAACAAACCAGAGACAACAACTGGTCTGCTTGTTGTTACACTGCTTGTCTTTATTTTAACGAGTTTGGTCAGAGTGCGTCGACCACTTTTGAATATCTAACAATGGGGAACAAACGGATTCCCTGATCATAACACCATGACTGCCTTGCTATTCTATCATAAAAATTTTATTTTGAATTAAAGTTGCCCTGAAGGATCTGGAAATCAAGATGCTGAATTTTCCCAGTCCCTGAACAATGTTGGCGATGGTGAGACCGTTAGGAAAATACAGTGAATGGAAAAGTCAGACTCTTCATACCCAAGGAAATAAAGTCCAACTTCCCAAATACAGTCAAAATGACTAGATAAGAATTTTGCTCGGGTGGGGAATTAACATTATAGTATTCCCTCATACTTCTCTCTTCCCTGCCATTGAATAGAAACTAAACAGAATAAATTCCCAACACGAAAGGCTGAGCTTGGATGCGGCAGCTGCAGATCACTGGCATCCTCTCTGGACCGCCATCTTAGACAGCATTCCAAATATCTCAGGGTGTGCTGCATGGGCAGTGATCACCCACACACTATCTAAAATGGCTGACATTTACCAAGCACCAGGCTCATCATATCATCACAGCACATCTCCAACTTATAGCACCACTTCAATACTGAGCTTTGGAGCTCACCAAGCCTTTCATTTGCAATACTGCTGTCAGGCTGCTTTGTGTGCAAGTACAGGCACACGTCACCCATTGGAACAGGATTTGCTTTCTTGGCACTCACTCACTTCAAACTTACTTAGATGCAATTGTGTGTCACAAATTGCCCTACCCATAAGTTCACTGGGGACTTTCATCAGTCTTAATTAGATCAGAACCCCTGCAGATAAGAGTCCAGAGAGCTGAAATGTTATGCAAATAAGCAGTTTCTCACATAAGTTCATCTTAGTCAGGAATATTAAATAGACATGTGGAAGAAATATTGAGACTTGGACTCATGCAGTTATGGCAGATTATTTAATCCAATTAGTGGAAAGAATTACATTACAGCACGTGTCTGAAAGTTTTCAAACAACAGTTTATAATTAAATGCAAAAATAATCCTATGGTGTTGCAGTGTTGTATTTTAGGTTACACCTCCCATTTGTCTGTTTAATATAAATAACTTTAATCAGAAATGTGTAGAAACTGCTTATTTCAAGCCTCTGAGCTGCATCTTCATCTTGGTTTCTGATCTAATGAGGATGGATGAAAACCCCACAGAGAGGCCTGAGAATGTAACAAAGTACTGAATAAGAGTTAAGTTTAACTTGTTTGTTCATCTACAAATGCTGTAAAGAATGTATCCTGCAGACTGCGTTGGATTAGCACACTGAAGGTGAATCATCGGAGATGAACAGCTCAGTATTTGTAATGAGAGGAAAGCCAATGACAGTGTCCAAGTATCAAAGGATTTATAAGTTGACTGTTCACGGGGCTTATTGCTCAATTTGAGATCACTGCTATTGGCCATATCTTTTGATATTCTTCAAATAGCAGCTTTTCAGAAGTGGATGTGCTTCATTCACAAATCTTATGCCCTAAAATTATATACAGTTCATTTTTATCACATGATTACTGTTACTACATAGGCAAAATTCACTTCTTTTTGAAAAAAAAACTGACTCAAAAACTAGTTTTAGCAACCATGGGAAAAGGAATAAATTATTCAGCCACTGCACAAAGAAGCCACCCAGTTAGCACCTACGTGGAGATGTTTGACCAGGAAAGACCAAGCTCAGTGAGAACAATCAGGAGATCAAGGATCTCCTCGGCAGCCAACCAAAGTTTCCACTAAAACTCGATTGAAAGGAAATAGGCCTACAGGTAAGTGAAGGGCGAGGAGCACCAAAGAACCTGTTACCTTAGGTGGTGGGTAGAAGAAGAGGTCATCAGCAGCTTATCAACAACCATGACGGAAAGGCGTCTCTGGTCCAGAATACACAGGGACTTACTCCACAGAGTTTAAAAAGAAAGAGCTTCCCTCAAAAGACCAAGAGACAGTGAACGCTCACTGGAGACAGCAATTCTCAACGATAATACAGCCTGAAATGCAAGTACTCCTAGAACAAAGAGAAGGTTTAGGTTGAATGGGGAAAGATATAAAAGAGACCTAAGGGGCAATTTTTTCACTCAGAGGGTGGTAAGGGAAGGGAATGAGCTGCCAGAGGAAGTAGTGGAGGCTGGTACAATTGCAACATTTAAAAGGCATCTGGATGGGTATATGAATAGGAAGGGTTTGGAGTGATATGGGCTGGGTACTGGCAGGTGGGACTAGATTGGGTTGGAATATCTGGTCGGCATGAATGGGTTGGACCGAAGAGTCTGATTCTGTGCTGTACATTTCTATGACTCTGAAGAACAAAGAAAATGTACAGCCCAGGAACAGGCTCTTCGGCCCCCCCAAGCCTGAGCCGATCCAAATATACTGTCTAAACCTGTTGCCCAGTTCCTAAGTACCTGTATCCCTCTGCTCCACACCTACTTATGCAATCGCCCAGATGCATCTTAAATGTATCTACCGTGCCTGCCTCTACCACCTCTGCTGGCAAAGTGTTCCAGACACCCACCACCCTGTCACACATGACCCGCTGCCATATCAGCTCACCTTCAATCTGCATTGGGTCAAAAAAAAAGTCATGCAATTGTAACAGTGTGAGACTGCTAGCTTCACCTATTATAATTTTTGAGATACCCTGGAACCACAGGAGACCTACCATGTACATTGACCAACGATTGCAGACTTGCAACAGATAGAAGCAGAGAACCCATTGACAGATTTCTCAGTTAACAAATCAAGGAAAGGGGCTTACTTGTTTGTTCCATTTCAGTAGTAAACGTGAGAACTGAAGGAGAATTACTGGACCTGGAATGTTGATTCTACTTTCTTGCCACAGATGCTGCCAAACCTACTGAGTTTCTCCAGCAATTTCTGTTTCTCTTATGGAATTTATTAAAGTATATAAATAAATTATTCTTTTAAAATACCTATTCAAGTGGGGCATCCATATATCAAAAGTATTCAAAGGGTGGTCTTTACATCCAAGACAGGCTTCTCATGGTGACCAGTGTAAATATTAGCAAGAGCTGGGCCTAAAGGAGATGCTATGTGAATACATAGTGCTGTTGAAATAAAATTCAGGTGAGAGAGTTGCTAAGCACAAGTTCAATAATAATAAAAAAAAACTGGTTGCAATCTAAAATGCCATAATATAATAACTAACATTTACACTGGACCTTTTTTGAGTAGCATATTGGTGAAGAAGCTGGCATATCAAAACAGCACATGGTTATCCCAAAAGTGAAGGAATCCTTAACAGTATATGTGGAAAGCTCATTTAAAACCAGTTGCTACAGCTTGCTGAATCATTTGATCAATTCATGGGGTGCAGGACAGTCGTACATAAAATATGTTTTAAAGGGACATTAGTTTAAATGTCGTGGGCAGCCCATGTTTGGATACAATGAGCCATGAGGCTATGAAATCCTAGCATACCCTGTTAGGAGTCTTTTACAGGCCTCCTAATAGTCCTAGAATCGTTGAAGAAAGGATTGCGAAGATGATTCAGGAGAAGAGTGACAGTAATAGGGTGGTTGTTATGGGGGACTTTAACTTTCCTGATATTGATTGGGAAAGCTATAGCTCAAGTTTGTTAGATGGGTCAGTGTTTGTCCAATGTGTGCAGGAGAGTTTCCTGACACAATATGTAGATAAGCCAACAAGAGGTGAGGCCATACTGGATTTGGTTCTGGGTAACGAACCAGGCCAGGTAGTGGAACTAGAGGTAGGTGAGCACTTTGGGGACAGTGACCACAATTCGGTGATTTTTACTCTAGTGATGGAGAGGGATAAGTGTGTACTACAGGGCAAGAGTTATAGCTGGGGGCAGGGAAATTATGATGCGGTGAGGCATGACTTAGGATGCGTGGATTGGAAAAGTAGATTCCAAGGCAAGAGCGTAATTGATATGTGGAGCTTGTTCAAGGAGCAACTATTGAGTGTCCTTGATAAGTACGTACCTATCAGGCAGGGAGGAAAGGGTCGTGTGAGGGAGCCGTGGTTTAATAAGGAATTGGAATCCCTTGTTAAACGGAAGAGGGCGGCCTTTGTAAAGATGAGGCGTGAAGGTTCAATAGGGGCGATTGAGAGTTATAAGGTAGCCCGGAAGGACCTGAAGAGAGAGCTAAGAGCAGCAAGGAGGGAACATGAAAGGTCCTTAGTTGGTAGGATTAGGGAAAACCCTAAGGCTTTCTATAGGTATGTTAGGAATAAAAGAATGACTAGGGAAGGAATAGGTCCAATCAAGGATAGTAATGGGAAGTTGCGTGTGGAGGCTGAAGAGATTGGGGAGGCACTGAATGAATACTTTTCGTCAGTATTCACTCAGGAACAGGACATTGTTGTCGATATGAATACTGAGGCACGAATAAGTAGAATGGATGGCTTTGAGATATGTAGAGAAGAGGTGTTGGAAATTCTGGCAAGGGTGAAAATAGATAAGTCCCCTGGGCCTGATGGCATTTATCCTAGGATTCTCTGGGAAGCAAGGGAGGAGATTGCAGAGCCATTGGCCTTGATTTTTGTGTCCTCTTTGTCTACAGGAGTAGTGCCAGAGGACTGGAGGCTAGCAAACGTGGTTCCCTTGTTCAAGAAGGGGAGTAGGGATAATCCTAGTAACTATAGGCCAGTGAGTCTCACTTCTGTTGTGGGCAAAGTCTTAGAGAGAATTGTAAGGGATAGGATTTATGCACATCTGGATAAGAGTGATGTGATCAAGGATAGTCAGCATGGTTTTGTGAAGGGCAGGTCGTGCCTCACAAACCTTATTGAATTCTTTGAGAAGGTGACTAAGGAGGTAGATGAGGGGAAAGCGGTAGATGTGGTATATATGGACTTTAGTAAGGCGTTTGATAAGGTCCCCCATGGTAGGCTACTGCAGAAAATACAGAGATATGGCATTGAGGGTGAGTTTGAGGTTTGGATTAGGAATTGGCTGGCTGGAAGAAGACAGAGGGTAGTAGTTGATGGCAAAGGTTCATCTTGGAGTGCCGTCACTAGCGGTGTTCCGCAAGGATCTGTTTTGGGACCATTGCTGTTTGTCATTTTTATAAATGACCTGGAGGAAGGGTTAGAAGGTTGGGTGAGCAAGTTTGCGGATGATACGAAAGTCGGAGGAGTTGTAGACAGTGAGGAACGATGTGGCAGGTTACAGCGGGATATAGAGAAGCTGCAGAGCTGGGCAGAAAGGTGGCAAATGGAGTTCAATGTAGGTAAGTGTGAGGTGATTCACTTTGGTAAGAGTAACAAAAAGATGGGGTACTGGGCTAATGGTCGGATACTTGGTAGTGTGGAAGAGCAGAGGGATCTTGGTGTCCATGTACACAGATCTCTGAAAGTTGCCACCCAGGTAAATAGTGCAGTGAAGAAGGCATATGGCGTACTGGCTTTTATTGGTAGAGGAATTGAGTTCCGGAGTCCTGAGGTCATGCTGCAGTTGTATAAGACTCTGGTACGGCCGCATCTGGAATATTGTGTGCAGTTTTGGTCGCCATACTATAGGAAGGATGTGGAGGCACTGGAACGGGTGCAGAGGAAGTTTACCAGGATGTTGCCTGGTATGGTAGGAAGATCCTATGAGCAAAGGCTGAGGCACTTGGGGTTGTTTTCATTGGAGAAAAGAAGGTTTGGGGGTGACTTGATAGAGGTGTACAAGATGATTAGGGGGTTAGATAGGGTTGACAGTGAGAACCTTTTTCCACGTATGGAGTCAGCTATTACAAGGGGGCATAGCTTTAAATTAAGTGGGGGTAGATATAGGACTGATGTTAGGGGTAGGTTCTTCACTCAGCGAGTCGTAAGTTCATGGAATGCCCTGCCAGTAGCAGTGGTGGACTCTCCCTCTTTATGGGTATTTAAGCGGGCATTGGATAGGTATATGGAGGATAGTGGGTTAGTGTAGGTTAGGTGGGCTTTGATCGGCGCAACATCGAGGGCCGAAGGGCCTGTACTGCGCTGTATTCTTCTATGTTCTATATCACCTGCTGAGCATTCCCAGCCTTCTCTGTGATATTTTGTTTTCATGTTTGTGTTGCAAAAGGGTTAAACTTGACATATACAAATACATGTTTAAAATTTTCACCATTAAATTTCACCTCTCAACTTACAAGAATGTTTTGGTCAGTAATACTGCTGTGTATGTTAAAATATTTACAAGGCAAGGTAATGAGTTCATTTCTTAATCCTTTCAGGTCCAACAGATCTCAGCATGAAGGCACTTGCCTCAAACTCGGCTTCATCCAACACAAACAACAGGAGTGTACCAGCAGCACAGCTCAGTCCAACAGAAATTAATGCGGTCCGGCAGCTCATTGCTGGCTACAGAGAGTCAGCAGCCTTCCTCCTCCGCTCCGCAGATGAACTGGAAAACCTCATTTTACAACAAAATTGACTCTTGTCAGCATAGTCCTAATGATAAAACCCCATATCCTGTAGTTATCCAGTTCAAAACTGGATATTGGGGGAAGATTCCTCTTGTTACAAGATGGCCATTAACCCATTGCTGCTATGGAAGTGATAACGCCACCAACCTTTAACCTCAGACCTTCATCAGGACCAGGTGGGAGAGTAAGTAAGTCTTCAACCCAAGGACCTCATTCACCAGAGAATATTTGTTTTCTTAGCTGGCAGCATAAACTGAAAGATTTGACACGTGCAAGGACTCCATTCCTTTCACAGGCAGGTGTAGTTCCTGACCATCTGCCATACAAAACCCACATAGCATTCAATTCCCAGGTGCAATACCTAGTGACGCTGCTAATAGAAATAACCTAGAGTGGACCTTCTGGAAGAACAATAGAGGAGTTGATCTCTCTTGGTTTGTGTTAATTCTGGTCATCAGTTTCAAGTATGAGGATAGTAGCATCATATGTACATCCATTATTCACTTAACTCAAAACGATCTTAGAACAAGCTGACTTTTTTTTGCTCCTTTTGAAATCTAAACATTTAGCCACTGATTAGAACGTGTAATGAAGGCTGCGATATATTAACGTAGCAACTAATAGAGACGATAGGTGATCCACACTCAATAAAACATCTGGTATTAAAGTTGATTATCAAGTAATTAGGCCAAAGGTGAATTTGGGTGAAATTTGTGAACAAGAGACACAACCGGAGTTGAAAGGTAATGAAATACTGCACATTTCATTATAATTAATGAACTGCACTTTTTAAGAAATGCAGCCATTTTGAGCTCACCTACATGGATTGGTATATTAGATGAATGACCTGAAGAATTGTCATGTGTTCTGATATTAGAAAGTGCCCAAGAAAAAAAAAGCATTTGTAACCTATAATCATGTTTTTGTACACATAACTGGGTGTTCCATAAGACTACAAAACTTAATGTTCATCATGACTGGTTTCACGTCAGCCTTTTATTAACATTTCCAATATTTCCAAGTGACCATAGTATAAATGCAGAGTCAGGACTCAGCTTGACTCTAAAGAGCCTCTGGCTGACTGCCTGGAGAAATGACCACATCTGTTTAAATTTTGACACCCCAGAATGTCATTCAGTAACAAAGCAATTGTGTCAAGAAAAGTGCACTGGTATGCCTTGGACTTATTGGACACCTAAAGAATGATATGGTGTAGATGCTGACATTTTCAATAACATTTGTAATTTGACTGCTGAGAAATGTCACACACAAACATAAGTATAGACTCAAAGGACTGCCAGAGGAAGCATTTCAGCAAGTCAATGTAAATGGGTTGCATTTATAGTCAGCCAATACCCAAGTGGTACCTTTTGCAAGCAGTTATCCATTTTTGTAAGCAGAATCCCAAAGTCCAGTTGCAATCCATCTGCTCATGAAGCCACTTCAAATGTTTTTCTCTTCATTTACAGTCAAATGCAGGATTTGAAATTAAGCAAGATTAACTTTTTGTCTCTTCAGTAAATTAAAGTGGATCGTGAAATCTTTCAGAACTCAGGTAGCAATTTATACCAACCTAGTTTTTTTACTATTTTTTAAAAAGTGAATACTATGAAACAGAAATTGTTATTTTATACTTTTATCTCATTTTTAAATAGTTACCATTAACTTAAAATAATTATTGTATATCTTTATATTGTTAGAAACAAGCACTGTGTTTGAAAAGCCTCAAATTTGGTTCTCAAAAGGTTAAAAACTTTCTTCACTGGCACCAAGCTGTATAAATATGAACAAGTTGGCTCCAGGAAGGTATTAACCTATATTTTAGGTTTGTTTTCCTGCAGTGATATTGTTTGAGTTTCTTTCAGGTTAACAATTCTCATGGATGATCGAGAACAGGACTCTTTGTTCAAGGATGTGCTTATTAGCTACAGAAATATTTACCTGAGACAAAGAATCATATTCATGAGATAGTCTTTTAGAGAAGGCAACAGGGCTGTCTACATAAAAGAGAGGCCCAAGCAAGATGTGAAAGTTGCTAAATCTGCATCCAAATGTCACATGCTTGTTTGCTTTCCAAAGAACTCTATTAAACACCTACTTACTGTGAAAAACTTGGTGTTGCTCTGAAGTCCTAAAGGATACATTTTTTGAAAAGGGTCAAATTCTTACAACTTAAAAACATACCAAATGAGTAAAGAATAGGCATGACCTAATTTGCTGCCTGTTTGTAACATTTACCCTATCTTTGGAGCAAACCTCAGATGTACTTGGTCAAAAGATTGCTTAACGATGTGGTTATCCAGATACTGTTAAATATACTCGCTATTAATGTTTAACCACACTTAGAAAAGGCTATGAGATACCTCTACCTCAGTTTTCCCTTCATTATTAGTGAACATCGCCATGATTTGGAACTTCGTGTCAATCCTCATAGAATGACTGATCCAGGAAACAATTAGCTAGAATTGTTGCTCACTCATTGTTCCCTTACATGTCATTAAATTATTGCTTTCATTTTACTTCTTGGAAGACAGCCGGAGACTACAAATACATACATTTGAATTTAGCTACAACCTATTTGCAAGGGCATTGAAAGCTTGCAGTCTTTGAGTGGATGTTTCAGTAATATCCTCAGTAATTATGACAGTTTATCATACTGGAGAAACGTATAAAAAACAGTACCAGCATTGATATTCAATGTTTACTCATATATATATATATATCTAAAAATATTCAGGAAACAAATAATCATGACACCACAAAGTAATACACACTTAGATTTTTGATAGAATTATTGAGGTGCTACTGCACATTTTCATTATTGAGATATATTGTTATGTACTTTTTTGGGCTCCAACCATCCAACATCTTGTGAATGAACATTCTTCTAAACAAGGGTGAAATAATCCTCAAACAGATCATCATCCATTTTGGATCACAAGAGTAGTCCAAATGTTTTCTTAAATAGTGAAAAAGAACAGCTGAACTTCTAAGAGATGAAAGAGTTCATGTACATAGATCATTAAAACATACTTTTCAGTCACAAGAAAAAAAAGTCCAATGATAATACAATGTTCACCTTTCTGCAGAGCAGGGCTTTACAAACTTGTCAACCCATGTGGAGGTTGTGAGCTACAATGGCTGTTGTGGACCTCTTATTGAATTATAACAGCTGCATTCCTGCTGTAATAGATATGCTCCCACTTTCACAGGCTTCCTTCTGCTCTCCTAGATCTCCCTGTTGCCCATCACAAATACCATGTAGGGGATTGCAACATTTTCCAGCCTTACAATGGCAACAAAAAAAATTTAGGAAGCACCGTTCTAGAATATAAAGTCAGCGTACTACATCTTAGGACATTTGGGCTTTGGAAAGAGGAAAGAACATTCCAAGGCTATAAGGGTTACATTATGAGTACTCACTGAAGTAAGGCTATTGTGATATGGTTGAGAATTATAGGATTTTGAAAGGAATTGATGGTTAAAAGAGAGAAATATTTTCACTAGTGAAGAACTCTCAGACATACAGATATTGCCTGAAAATCAGAGCCAGGCCTTTCAGAAGAGTTAAAGAAATTTTCTTCTCACAATGTGTATGAGGAGTGTGAAACTTTCTCAAAACGCTGTCATTACTGACTCAATTCGTAACTTTCAATCTGATAAAATCCTTTTCCCAGAAAAAGAACCTAAAGCGAGTAAAAGGCAAATTATGCCAGACATCAGCCATGACCTCATTGAATGAAGGAACATGCTTTAGGGACGAAATCACTTCGAGTTCCTATGTTGCTACTGTGGTGCCACACTGAGAACTACTTAGCAAACACATTCTGTGTTGAAGTTTTTTTTTAAGTCAAATTTTTCCACTACATCTACATCATCATTTGGACCATTTACTATTCATCATCAGGTAGATTATCAAATTTGTTTCAAAATCATTATTTTAGTAATGATTTATGAATTTAGAGTTCTTCATCCATATTGAAAATGCTACTATCCTCATAACAGTTTAATTGTACAGACAACTGGCACAAACACATTTTGAATCAGTGGTCATTTCCACCACTGTGATAGCTCTGTTGAAAGGCGTTGGAAGCTTAATATAACCTCATTCATATACTTTCGGGACCTCTTTCAGGCCAAAGAGCAGGTATCTGTTCTTTGGCTTCTGTTTTATGCTAATTGTCCATGTGAGTGATTTGTATATGACAAAATGTTACTTTTCTTCGTAGTGGGGAGGGTATATTTTTATGTACAGGATGTTGCTAAGTTTTGTTCTGTGGGTCGTTGTCCTTAGCAGTTCCAGAGGAAAAAAATAGGCAAAAGACAATCTTAGCCCCCTTTGATGCTGTGATTTACTTTTTCTTAAGTGCAGCTATTGAGTAAAACTGGGGGACCACTAAGTATTTTTCAGCCATAACTTAAAGTCACTGAAATGTTGTTGCACAATGATAATGAGTAGTTCTGAGGACTATATGTAATTATACGGTCATCAAAGATCTAAAACCTTTGAGTGTAGACTTTTTAAAATTCTAGTTGTTAGCCTGTTTACCTTATTGATCTACTGAACTATTGTACCCTTATGCAGAAAGTGCTGACCAGACGGAAAACATTTTCTGAATAGAAACTACTGAGTGGCACTGAACAATGCTAGCTGTCCTGCTGCAGAAGTAATTTTCTGTAGGATTCAGAGGTTTAATAACCATTAACTGGCTAGAAGTTGATTATTATACAGTTGCAATCAACAAATTAACTGGATGTTGTTAACAAACAACAAAATAGCGGTGCTTTCAATTTATTTTGACTGGGAAGAGGAGAATCCAGTTCCTTAACTGTTTGTACCTAATACCAATGTGAACTTTGTATTTCCTTCTGATTTTTGACTCAGTGAAAGTGTGGCTGTTTACATGTACAGATTTTCTGATTTGTGTTCTCTGATACCCTGTATTAATGCTGTAGAGAAAAAAAAACAAAATAACCCAAATTCTTTTAATATTTATTGCATATACACAGTGAATATGTTTTCCAATACATGTGGCTAATATTTTGATTCGTGTCTATAAACGTAAAACAACTGAGTTCTTGGTATTTTTTGTTTGCTAAATGAATAGCATGAGCAGTTCTACTTACATATCACTAATTATGAACCAATGATCTTGCTGGAGCTGTCAGCTGTAGCAAAATGCATTGGTTTCATTATACTCTGTGAAATATTCTTTGAACTATATACATATGAAATGGAGTACTAATAAAACCAATATGCTGTGTATCAGACAGAATACTTAGATGTAATATTCTTTATTATTGTAGTGCTGTGTTTCGTTCATTAATGTGAACAGTTGTAGCTGAGAAATAGGATGCCTCTCTCGACCTGAGTGACAAATCAAACATAATTTCTGACTGATGCTTTTGTACAAGTTGTATAACTGCTGCATGTTGCAAGCAAAAGGTTGATACGCATAAATTGTATAATTTCTCCACTCACTTCTTTCAGATTTCCTTTAAACTAACTTCCCACTATTAGGAGGTTCATGTTTGGAGAGGCCACTGCATCTCAACATCTCTTTAACCATTGAAAGTCCTGCTGTACTGCAGGATAGGTGTCCCCATCATCTTATGGGTTATGGACATCATTATACATTCGTAGTCACAGAACCAAAACTTGAGATGGTGGGGATTTGTACGAACAAGTGATTCTCAGGCAGCAACACCTATATAACACAATACCCCAAGGCAATTCACAGGTGGAAGAGGTGAATTTTAAGAGAGCAAAGTGCAGTAGAAAGGCAGGAGCTAGAGTGTATTCTGGAGTTTACAGCTAGGCAGCTGAAGGCTCTGATGGAGTGATTAAAATCAAAGATGTTCAAGATGACAGATTGGAGGGCTAGTATCTCAGAGGGTAACAGCATTCAAAGAGATTACAGCGACAGGGAAGCAAAGCCATGAAAGAATTTGTAAACAGGTTTGAGAATTTGGAAATCAAAGCATTGCTTGATCAGGATCCCATGAAGGTCAGAAAGCAGAGATAATAGGGAAAGGGGGTCTGAGGGCAAGTAATGATATAGGCAGAGTTTGGCCAGGCTCAAATTTAGAAGAAAGCAAAGAGGAATACAGTTGGATAATCACATTTAAGTCAGAGAAGAGGAGATTGTTTTTGAAGCACTGCCTCATCCAGTACAGGCAGTCCTGTTGTAATGAGTCTTTCACTAATGCAAATTGGCTGTAACACAATTGAGCGAATAGGGAACAATTTTTTTGAGATGCAAACTTTTTATCATGGCTATAAAGCAATTAAATCAACACTAGGTGTATTTGTATTCCCTGATTTTTGTATAGCACGAGGTCACATAAGACTGCAACTATCACATAATAGCTGAACTACCTGTATTCAATAATGCATCGTTTTCTCCTCTTCACATCTTCCCTGACCCTATCTATCTGGATGTGGATGTCCACTCGATTGTTTTAATTACAGAATACCTGATACAGATACAAGATCCTATATCCGAAATGCTCCGGACCAGCTGTTTTTCGAAATTCTGAACTTTGCGGTTTTCAGAATGTGACTGTTTAATGGTGAAATTTTTAAAAATCTTATCGGAGAAGCAGATTTCAAACTAAGAATGTGCTTGGCCAAGCCCCCTCCATATTGCATCTGAGTGACACTCATCAAGGGGGTGTTGCCTTGGGAGCGTTCACAGAGAAACCCCAGGCCTGTTGGTGCTTGGCCACACCATGTCACATTGGAGTGACACATATCAAGTGGGTGTCGACCTGGGTTAACTTTTCTCGCCAAACAACCTCATTAATGAGAAAACACTTCACAAAAAAAAACTTCGGATTTCGGAGCTTTTCGGTTTTTGGATGTTCGGATAAAGGACCTTGTAACTGTATAAGGAGGTCTGGAACACGAGACAATTATTCATGAATAACTAGCAGTGGAACAGGTTTGTAAACTTTCAGGTGCACACCTCAGAAAGAGACAGTTATTTAGCAGACTAAAAATCCTCTTTAAAAGCTGATGCCCTCTTAATTTTTTTTCACTCCTTTTGACTTTTCCCTTTTACGAAGTTGAGATCACAAAAATGGCAGAAGTAATTACATAGGACTACATCAACACATTGCAAATACCATACAGCACAATTTTATCACATCCTCTAACATTTCTTCTAACAGACATGAAAAAGGAGGTTTATGCAGGTATAATACAGAACATGACAAAAAAAATGAACTTCAAAATAATCAATTGGTACGTTCAACTCATATGCATATCATAGACCCCACCATAAACATTTGTTACCTTGTAACAAACAAAGTCCATTACAGCAATCATCTTAGGCTGACCTAGACTGTTTCTATTCTCCACTTGTAACTCAGTCCATATACTCACCCCTACAGCAACCTGAAATTCAGCTTCAAACCTGACCTTTCCAAAAATGCACACATCACAAAAATGAATAAGAAAAAAATGTTTCATAATGAGACTTGCCAATGCACATGTGGGTTTTATAATTCTTTTTGTCCACAAAGCTACCAGAAGTGAGTGCTAATTACAACCAAAGCCATCTGGGACCCAGGTAAATGAAGGGAATTATGTCTTAACCAAAGATCGAGAATCTTGCAAGAATACAGATAGGGGATTAGGAAAGAGCATGAATTGGAGAAAAGTCTATGTGAAATTAGAAACAAAAAATAAAATACAGAAAGACTGGATTCAGAGAGGACCATGAGAATGCAAAACAGTAAAATTGGACTTTTTAAAATCCAAAATAATTCACACTCTGAAATTTTATCGTTTATGTTTTGAGCAAGGGTATTTGATTGGCAAGTATCAATTATCATGTTGAAAGGGCACCTGTCATGTAAATTACATAACTAGATTTGACTTTCTGAAGTTAATGGGGAATTAATGCATAATTTCAGCAACTTCATGAAAACAATTATGGGATACTTACTTCATGCAGCTAATTTTGCAATTAATGGGATCCCTAATCCTCACTACATTGGTGACCAATTTATACATTACTAACACCATCCATCATTTGACTAATATATTTTCAATGATTTCAGGTGTAATATGTATTACAAGTTTTTTTTGCTAAGTATCTGATGCAGAGGTGGAAGTTGGATCACAGCAAAAAAAATTGTCTAAAGTTTATGATTTTATATAGTCATTAAGTATCCAATCAGCACATCACCTAGCATTTACAATTGTAATGACTGTCTAAACTTTAGGATTTTAGGTAATTTTTTGTTGTGTATGCCAACTTTCACCTCTACAGTATGTTGTAATTTTCTGAAGCTTATTGCATTTACGTTGTAGAAAAACAGATCCCAAGAGAATGTCAGCATATTTTTCACCTCCACCACATCTCTTGAATACACTTTGGGATTTTGTCCAGTGGATCAGAATTTCCAAGCCTGGGAAATAGTGAGAAAACTGCTGTGTACCAGACAGTTTAAGATCAAATTGCAACAGACATGGTACGAAATGATGTTTGCATACAGGATTTACACATCCTGTGCACTGGATGCGAGATTGCTTTTAGTCTAAAATTTCAAGAGAAAGCAAACTTACAGCAAAGTCCACTACGATAATTAGTACGTTGGCAAGAAAACCATGGTCCATCTCCCAGTCTGCACGGAATGACTGTGGGATATTGGCAACTTATAAGTAATTTGATATAAATGATACAGTGTGGAACAAAGAAGACTGAAATTTTACGACTGCTTTAAATTGATGGACATGAATTGATAAAGTTTAAAAAAATACTGTTAGAAATAAATTATATTCATATGCCATCCTTAATGCAGTAAACAGCCAAGATATTGAACAAATCATGCAACAGATACTGAACAATAGTTTAAAAAAAAGAGAGAAGAGCCAAAATGCAAATATGGTCAAAATAGAAAATTTCATAAGCTTTTAAAAATGTGGAATGAACAGTAGCTAGAAGAAGGGCTTAATAAAGTGCTTGTGTGTAGGGCCTAGATTGCTGAAGGTGTTGCTGCTGATTTTAAACAAAAGTCAGAAAGGGTTATACAAAAGCAGCTGGACTTAGCAAAGCGTGTGGGGGGAGGTGGCACCTAGGTGAACAAATTCTGATCCACTGGACAAAATCCCAAAATGTATTCAAGAGATGTGGTGGAGGTGAAAAATACGTTGACATTCTCTTGGGATTTGTTTTTCTACAACGTAAATGCAATAAGCTTCAGAAAATTACAACATACTGTAGAGGTGAAAGTTGGCATACACAACAAAAAATAGTTGCAGAACTAAAATTTTAAAAAGGACAACAGTGTGCATTGATGACATATTCCAACAACTTGCATTTCAACAATATATTTTAAAATACAGTATTCAGGTATCCCAGGGAACTTCACAAGAGCATGATCAGAAAATTACATTCCAAAGTGGGTCAGTGTCAATTTAGGACAGCTGGCCAAATGGTTGTTCAGAGGTAGGTTTTTAATAATTTCTTAAAGAAATGAGAGAGTTAGAGAGATTTAGGAAGGAAATTCCAAAGATTGAAGTCTAGGGATCTGAAGACATGATGACCAATATTGGGGAAACAGAAAAGAGGCCAGAATTAGATGAGCATAAATATCAGAATTGTATGGGAGCTAAGTAAGACAGGGAGAACAGTGAATGAGATTCCTTAAGTTTGGATCTAAGCAGCAGGATTTTGAATCTTGTGAAGCTTATACATGGTGTAGGGGGCCTGGTGACCAGGAAAGCATTGGTTCAATCAGAATCAACTATTCCAGTCAGGCATGGATGATGGTTTCAATGCTGGGTAAACTGAGGCAGGGCAGAGTCAGGCAATGTTAAAGATAGAATTAACTGCCATAGAAGTGGGTAAGATTTGGGGCGAGAGGCTGAGCTCAGGGTTGCAAAAGTCTGGTTCTACTTTAGACAGGTAGATTATGGAGTCAATGGGTAGGGAACGGAAAATGAAATGAAACAGAATATGATGGCATTATTCTAAAACTATTTAATTGGAGAAAAATTATAAGTTGTACAAAACTAATTCTGTCAGACATACAGCATAAAATCAGAGGTGAAGGAGGAGTTGAAGATTGATGAGTTAAGGTACATGTGCAATCTAACATATTTAGAGATTGTGTCAGGAGGAGCAGAAATAGAAAATAGTCAAAGATAGCACTCTTAGGAAACTCAAGAGGTAACAGTGCAGGGACCCAGATGAAATTACAGGAGGCTCTTCTGCTAAGGCAGGACAAATCAGAACAGAATCAGAATGCCATCCCATTAGAAAACTGTGAAATATTGGATGGTGGTGGAATTGTCAAATATGGCAAAGGTTGAAGACAGGTCAAAGAGAATGAAGATCGCAAAATTTGCAAAGTGTTAGTTCTCTCCCCTTGCTTTGCACTTCATGTCACTCATTTATTTGCCCCAAAAGACTCATTTCACAACAGATTGCTATTTTAATCTTATTGCAGGCACTTCAAAAAAATCAGTATACTCCACGAAAATTCTACATTACATGCTTTCCTCATTCTAAGTTTTGATATGTTGAAATAATTAAAGGAACAAAGCTTTAAATGCTCATTACCTAATCAGAAATATTAAAGTTTGGTGGAGTGGGTGGATCTATATTCTTGACAATGCATGCACCAAACTGACAATGTGCATTGACTATGTTGATGGCCAAATTATTTTAAAAACTGGTTGCTTCTCATGTATATGTCATCACAAGCAAATAGTAGGTATCATTTGTTCAAGTTTCCAAATCTAACCTTTATTTTTCTTGCCATTTCCAAGTATTCTGCTCACTATTGTTATCCCTTCAAGGCTCAACGTTAGGAAACTAAATAGCTTGGAGTTAAACCCTCTGGCACAGGAATTGACCTACTTACTTCCAGTACCAACTCTTGCAGAGCTATATAGTGGAAATATGAACATAACTCTCCCTGCACAAGACCTACATAACTGCAAGTTGCTATTGATATTTTTGGACAGTTCAGTTAAGAGAGAACAGTATGATCAACGTGAAGGTGGCTTTTTGCAATAGTAATTCAAGTTTATCCAAGTTATCAGTAGTCAGAGGAGTTATTTGTTAGAGTTCTGGAGTGGTTGCTGACAGAAAAAGGTTGGATGCAAATATCTAGTCCAAGGATAGATTATTTCCTGAAAATGGTTTGTATTACAACCACTTCTTACTCATCAAAACATGGTTTGCATATTCAATCCAGCATACAGCTACAGCATCTGATGTGCTTAAAGTTTGTGTCCCCTACTAGTAACAACTGAAATATTTGGAGCTGATGGTCTCATTTCTGGAAGAAATCCAATGGCATGTACTAAATTTCAAAGAAAATATTTGCCGCATCTCTCACATTCTCAACATAATTTTCATTTTACTGTCATTTGCAGTGCCAGAGAACAGGTAACTTACTGTATTGTTTCCCTATCCAATTTCAGCACAGGTGATGACTTTCCAAGCAGTATATCCAATATTATAATGTACCACTTATCAAAAAGTGATAAGTAAATTCCATTTGTAAAACGTTGTGGATGCAGAGGGAAGCAGGCAGCAGTACATCCAAATTTCTTAGTTTGAGCGAAGACACACAACTGTCTGTATTTGCAATGTACATACCTAGATAGCAAGTGCTGTAATAAAGGTTTGCTGCATTCTTCAGTACTAAATGACCCATTTCCGATCCTTGTAAATGGAAGTGAGCTTGAGTATCATAGCATGATAGTTGCAAATCATCAGAATATCACACCATTTCATGGTGGCATAGTGGTAGTAAACAAACTACTGGAAAGAAAATCCTCACTGAAGATTAGACAGACTTGGATAATAATCTGGGTGACCAGCAGGATAGGGTACGATGGGATGATCAGTCATGATTGTATTGAATGGCAGAGCAGGGTCAAAAGGCTCAATGGCCTAAACCTGTGCCTATGTTTCCAAGGTGTAGGAACAAAAGCTCACCTATCAAGCCTGCTCCACCATTCAGTCAGATCATGGTTGGCCTGATGATCCTTAATTCATGTTCCGTGGGCATTCAGTTCAGACGGTTAGAGCCTGGTGTTAATAATGCTACTGTCATGGGTTCTGTTCCCATATTAGGGCAGCACAGTGGCAAAGTGGTTAGCACTGCTGCCTCACAGCACTCGGGACCCATGTTCAGTTCCATCTTTGGGTGACTGCAAAATCCACATATTCTCCCAGAATCTGTTTGGGTTTCTGTCAGGTTTCCTCCCAGTTGAAAGATGTACGGGTTACATGAATGAGACATGCTAAATTGCCCCCAAAGTTTCCAGTGACATATAGGCTGGGTGTGTGGCATTAGCCTTGGTAGATGTGCAGTTATAGAGTGGGGGACTCTCTGGAATGCTCTTCAGAGAGTCAGTCTCGACTTGATGGGACAAATGGCCTCTGGCTGCAGTGTTGGAATCCGATGAACACCATTTTTTGCATTTTCCCCTAAAACCTCGATTCCCAAAATGATTAAAAATCAGTTTATCTCAGCCTTGAAATTTCTTAAGGACTCAGCCTCTACACCTCTCTGTAGTTAAAAGAAATTCCATAGATTCACTGCCCTCAGAGAAGAAATTCCTCTCCATCTTTGTCTTAAACGGGCAACCCTCTATTTGGAGATTGTCTCTTCTCGTCCTACATTCCCACAAGGAGAAACAATCTCTCCATTTCTACTCTGTCAACATCACCAAGAATGTTGTGTTTCAAAAACATCACCTCTCATGCTTCTGAAAAATCCCTGGCGGATAGGATCAAGGATAACCCCAAGGCATTCTATGCATATGTGAGAAACCTGAGAATGACGAGAACGAGGGTAGGTCCGATCAAGGACAGTGGTGGGAGACTGTGTATTGAGTCGGAAGAGATAGGAGAGGTCTTGAACAAGTACTTCTCTTCAGTATTTACGAACGAGAGGGACCGTATTGTTGAAGAGGAGAGTGTGAAACGGACTGATAAGCTAGAAGAGGAAGGAAGGAAGATGTGAACAACTTGAGGATAGACAAGTCCCCCGGGCCTGACGGGATATATCCTAGGATTATGTGGGAAGCAAGAGAGGAAATTGCAGTACCGTTGGCAATGATCTTCTCGTCTTCACTGGCAACTGGGGTGGTACCAGGGGACTGGAGAGTAGCGAATGTTGTGCCCCTGTTCAAAAAAGGGAATAGGGATAACCCCGGGAATTACAGGCCAGTTAGTCTTACTTCTGTAGCAGGCAAAGTAATGGAAAGGGTACTGAGGGATAGGATTTACGAGTATCTGGAAAGACACTGCTTGATTAGGGACAGCCAGCACGGATTTGTGAAGGGTAGGTCTTGCCTTACAAGTCTTATTGAATTCTTCGAGGAGGTGACCAAGCATGTGGATGAGGGTAGAGCAGTGGATGTAGTGTACATGGATTTTAGTAAGGCATTTGATAAGGTTCCCCATGGTAGGCTTATGCGGAAAGTCAGGAGGCATGGGATAGAGGGAAATTTGGCCAATTGGATAGAAAACTGGCTAACCGGTAGAAGTCAGAGAGTGGTGGTAGATGGTAAATATTCAGCATGGAGTCCAGTTACAAGTGGAGTTCCGCAGGGATCAGTTCTGGGTCCTCTGCTGTTTGTAATTTTTATTAATGACTTAGATGAGGGAGTCGAAGGGTGGGTCAGTAAATTTGCAGATGATACAAAGATAGGTGGAGTTGTGGACAGTGAGGAGGGCTGTTGTCGGCTGCAGAGGGACTTAGATAGGATGCAGAGCTGGGCTGAGGAGTGGCAGATGGAGTTCAACCCTGCCAAGTGTGAGGTTGTCCATTTTGGAAGAACAAATAAGAATGCGGAATACAGGGTTAATGGTAGGGTTCTTGGTCAGGTGGAGGAACAGAGGGATCTTGGGGTCTATGTACATAGATCTTTGAAGGTTGCCACTCAGGTGGATAGAGTTTGTAAGAAGGCCTATGGAGTATTATCGTTCATTAGCAGAGGGATTGAATTCAAGAGTCGTGAGGTGATGTTGCAACTGTACAGGACTTTGGTTAGGCCACATTTGGAGTACTGTGTGCAGTTCTGGTCGCCTCACTTTAGGAAAGATGTGGAAGCTTTGGAGAGGGTGCAGAGAAGATTTACCAGGATGTTGCCTGGAATGGAGGATAGGTACGAGGATAGGTTGAGAGTTCTCGGCCTTTTCTCGTTGGAACGGCGAAGGATGAGGGGTGACTTGATCGAGGTTTATAAGATGATCAGAGGAATAGATAGAGTAGACAGTCAGAAACTTTTCCCCCGGGTACAACAGAGTGTTACAAGGGGACATAAATTTAAGGTGAAGGGTGGAAGGTATAGGGGAGATGTCAGGGGTGGGTTCTTTACCCAGAGAGTGGTGGGGGCATGGAATGCGCTGCCCGAGGGAGTGGTAGAGTCAGATTCATTGGCGACCTTTAAGCGGCATTTGGATAGGTACATGGATGGGTGCTTAATCTAGGATAGAAGTTCGGCACAACATCGTGGGCCGAAGGGCCTGTTCTGTGCTGTATTGTTCTATGTTCTATAAATTCTGGAACAAATAATACAAGCCCAATCTATTCATATGAAAATGGGAGAAAGAAAAAGAAAAAAAGGTCAAACAGACAAAGGGATTGCTGATGATAGGCTAGGAGAGGCATAAATACTGAATGGGTGCTAATAGGAAGTGCGAATAATTGGAAATGAATTGATTGCACTAGGAGCAACATGTACAGAACAGGACTTGGGAGTGTAGTAGTGGGTAATGAACTTGGAAGGTGGTGCCCTAAAATTGTTAAACTCAATGTTGAGTCCTGAGGTCTGTAAAAGGTACCTGGGTGGAAGATGAGGTGTTCCTTCGTCTTGCTTTGAGCTTTGTTGGAACACTGCAGCAGGCCTCAGACAGAAATATTGGCAGAGAATGCAGTGATGTCTTGAAGTGGCAGGCAACCAGAAGCTCAAAATTATTTGGCAATAGTGCATTCACTTCCGTCATCCAAGTTATTAATGTATTTGTAAATAGTTGCGTCGCCAACACGGATCTCTGTTTCACCCCATTAGTTACAGATTTTCATCCTGAAAATGCCTACCTTATTCCAATCTTGTCATCTATTAGTTAGCCACCCTCATGTTCAGAATATTCTTAATACCATGAGCTCTTAAGTAGCATTATATGCAGTACCTTATCAAAAATCTTTTTTTGAAACTCTAAATATATTACATTTCCTCTTTACCTATCTTGCTTAGGACTTGCTCAAAGAATAAAATTCCACTATGTATGTCAGGCATGACTGCCCTTTAATCAATCCATGATTCTGCTCAGTTGTATCAATAATGCTGAAAGCCAATATCAATACAGGAGTTCATGCCAACATGTTACCACTATGCATCCTAAAACATATGAACCTCTACAAGTGGAGCTCTGTGATAAAACCTACAAAAGACTACCTGTCAGCATCTAATTGTCAATTCCATACAGTGGCACAATCACATAGCAGTGCTAATATGCAAATTTAGTTGGGATTCCCGAAACCATCCACCTGATAAATACCAATGCCCCCGCAATGGCAGAACTATCAATATATACAGACCTCTGTATCATTTCCATTCCAAGTGCTAAGGGGAGTGACCCATTTTACTTTGTCCCATCATCCATGCTCAATCTAGCAGAACATATGGCACGTACCAAGAAGTGTCAAGCAACAAAACAGGATTTTTTGTATTGAACTGCTCCATTTTTGTGCAATGCAGATGGAGAACAGATGATCATCCACACAATTTATACTTAGAATGCAATGCGTGTGACCTTGCCTGGCAACCAACTGCCCAACCATTTTTCTTCAATGACAAAGAAAAATGGAAGACATGCACAGCCAAGCAGAAGGTAGAGAACTACCATACAGTAATACCTGGATACCAGCCAAGCTTTCCAAGATATGCAATCAGCCCAGGACATAGGAAGTCATTACAAATCATGGTGCTAATTTGTTAATGAACAGAAGCCAGCTCAGACCAATGTACAATACTTCAAATCATGCACTGGAGTGAAAAGAAAGCTCTAATTATGATTAAGTGAAAGCAACCAGTTGCAAGATATCCAAATAGTTAACTAAGAACAACATGCATTTCTCCATTTGGGTCTATGATCACCAAATTGGGGCAAGTTGTCAAACCTCTAAAACACTTTGTCAAAATTTAAGTTATTAATGCCACTCACACTGTTTTTACACATTTGTATTATTGTTAAATTGACATGATGTACCTCTCTTTAGGATTGCATTTTTTTTAAAAAAGCGCAGTGTGTCGCAAAATACGTGATATAATATTACCACTGTATCGTGACATCTGATCTAGTGGCATAAAGCTTGCAGTTGCCATTCTAGTGAGCTGTTTTCTTGCAACATGTCAAGCCTGAGACAAGCCTGCTGCTGTATAATCGGAATTGTTTAACTTGAGCCCAGGCATGCACCTGGCAGTGACTGGCACATCTGTACACAGCAAGAGAAAGCAAGGACTGCAGATGCTGGAGATCAGAGTTGAGTGTGTGTTGCTGGGAAAGCGCAGCAGGTCAGGCAGCATCCAAGAGCAGAAGAATTGACGTTTCAGGCATAAGCCCTTCATCAGGAACACAGGTACATAGCAGGTATATTGGATTAACAGGTGCTTTAATAAATATTTATTGTGTTCTTCAGCACTGATACCCACAGGTTATTAATGTTACAGAGATAACGCAAGTATCACAGCAAGATATTGGCAAATCATCAACATACCTTGCCACATCACATCATCTGTACATTTAAAAAAGTTTAAAAAGTAGTATAGGTTGTCCTTTTAGCTTTCGTTTTTACCTATTCTTTGTTCAATGATGACCTTATTAAGCATTCAGATGTTATTCATTATGAGGGATAGATGAAACTTAGAGCAAAACTATATTGCAATTTAGAATTTGTAATTACGACAGCAGAATGGTAATGTTATTGGACTATAAATCAGAGATCTGGGGGACACTAGTTAAAATCCCATCACAACATTTGGAGGAATTAAAATTGGTGAACCCTATTAATGCAGACCATGAAGCTACCATATTGTCCAGAACCCATCTTGATTTATAGACTGAGTAATAGATATCCTCAGCTTATCTCCAACCCCAGACCCACAGTTACAGAATGTCAATGAACCAATCTCTGAACAGGGCTCAAAATAATTTGATTTCTCAAGGGGCCCTTTCTCAGTATCACTAAGTTCTCTAGTGGGTGATGCAGTCACTTAGTAATAATACCTTTGACATTTGTTTTGGCATGTGCAGGATTTGGACTTACAAAGAAGCCATATTAGAACCCATTGTATCCTCAATAATAATACACTCCATTAAACTTTAAACCATAACACAAAAGAAAAACATTAATTTCTAAGACACAAAATAACAGGCATCAGCAACAATTTGAGGGAAAAAATTTGAGACTTAAAAGCATACAGTACAGAACAGATCCTTCATCCCATCGAGTCAAAAAAAACTAAATCTACATTACTCCTACTTTTCATCACTTGGCCCATGGTTTTGAATGTTACAACATTGCAAATGCTCATCATCTTAAAGGTTGTGAGGTTTCTTGCCTCAACTGCTATAGAGGGATGGAGGGAATGATGGAGAGAAGGGAACTATGAGGACAAAGGAGAGAGAAGACCCGTGAGAAGGACAGTTGCTGTCTGGGGTGGGGGGTCTACTCAGAAAAAGCCATTACTCTAAAAACTTTCCACAGACATGGTCTTAGAAATGAATATGTAATTGGTTATCTAATACTGGTATTACACCTCAAGGAATTCATAGTATATAAAAGTTTGAAAACAAATAAAAAATTACTTTTCTAAACATTTGCAATATTGTAGAATGAAGTGTTCATTATTATATCCAATACTTCTCCCCAAATAGAAGCTGTTGAACTCCCACAACTTTAATCTAGAAATCACAACACTAGGTTATAACCCAACAGGTTTATTCAGAAGCACTAGCTTTCAAGGCACTGCTTCTTGGACAACCATCCAACAAAGCAGCAGCGCTCCGAAAGCTAGTGCTTCTTATTAAACCTGTTGGACTATATCCTGGTGTTGTGTAATTTTTAAACTTTGTCCACCCCAGTCCAATAGGGGCTCCTCTGAATCACAGCTTTAATCTAGAGATTCAACATTAATTTGAAAGAACCCCACTTCATTTTGGCAACTCCAGTTAGGTGTTTTTTCTTCAAAAAAAAATTTCAAACCAGCTCATCCATTTTGCAGCCCCAATCCCACCATTTCCCCTCTTCACCTTCCCTCCTCTTCCCACATCTCCCATAAAGCCTTCTCTCCTTTGCTCTTCCACACCAGCACAGCACCCCTTTCCTCATCTCCCTTCCTCCTTTACCTCCTACCTTTACTTCTCCCTTTTCTTCCCCTGTTGAGTTATTTCTTCCCCATCCAACAGCAGCTCCCTTTCTCTTGTGCCCTCTCAGGTCCTCTCTTTATCCCCAACACCTTTGTCCTCCTCCTGTAGCTCACCTTTCCTCCATTTTCCTTGCAGCTCCTTATCATGCCCCAGGATTCCCCTCTCCCTTTTCATCCTGTCGCAGTTCCTCCCAAGTGACCAAAGTGCTGCCATCAATTATCAAAGAAGTCAAAGACTTTAAGCTTCTCAAGGGCAGATGTCTCAGTTTCCAGCTCTAAAAATGGAGTCTCGGTACTCTATTTTCCAAACAAATTTAGGAGGATGAATTGGATGACTTCTCAACGGATTATAAACCAGCTGAATTTTTAAACATAATCTTAAGTAGTCACAATTCCTGACAGTCATAAACTTAGGCATTTGACTTACAACAAATGCAGTCAGCTGGTCATGTGACTTCCATGTCTTAATAATATCCTAAATGTCCTTTTTAAAAAAGTCCATACTCCTCAAATACATTAATTTTCACAAGCTTTTAATTACAGTGCTCAAATAAAAACATTGTTTTGAAAGTTTTTCCATGATCAATGGGGATAAAATACAGTCTTGAGGAACTCAATACCCATACCTAAGATTGGTTCTATAGCATTACTTCACAAACTGATGGATATTGGAACAGTGATATTGCAGCCAAGTCCCATTCTCACATGAACAACATACTCAAACAGAAGTCTCAGCTCTTCAGACAATGTAGTCCCTGCCACATTTATTTAGGCTTGGCCAAATCACTGGTATGATAAATGAAGATACATGAAATCACCTTTGGGAATGTTACATGGGTGCACGTTGCAATGGAAGCCATATACTAAAGGTGGAAGCATAAAGGAAGAAATAATGAGAGTTCCTCAGAGAAGCATGACAAAAATCAAGGGTGATTTTAATCTCTATAGACTGGAAAAATCATTCTTTTGTTCATTCAATTACAGAATCTGGATATCATTGGTTAGGCAACATTTATTGTCCACCCCCAATATTCCTGGAGAAGGTGATAGCAAGCTCCTTTTTTGAACTGCAGCAGTCTTTGGGATGTGAAGACACTCAGTATTGTTAAGAAAGGAGTGGCCCAGTGACAGTGAGGGAATGGTGATACAGTTCCACATCTATTCAGGATGGTGAATGGTTTGGGCAGGAATTTAAAGGTCTTTCCATGGGTAGAGATAGCCTGAATAAAGAGTCAGTTCAATGGAGTTGGGTTAGTTTCTTGTAACTGTACAGTCCAGACCAAACTGGAGCAAAGTTACACTAAAGCTGATATTGTAAAACCCCATTTTGCATTCAATTTGAGGGAGAGAGGAGTGGGTCTGTGACTAATAGATTTAACATCAGTAAGAACAATGAGGGCACAAATGTTGGTTAACTGCTGAATTAGAGTTATTAAATCATAGAAATGTACAGCATGGAAACACACCCTTCGGTCCAACCCATTCGTGCCAATCAGATATCCCAACCCAAACTAGTCCCACCTGCCAGCATCCGACCAGTATCCCTCCAACCCTTCCTATTCATATACCTATCCAAATGTCTCTTAAATGTTGCAATTGTACCAGCCTCCACCACTTCTTCTGGCAGCTCATTCCATACACGTACCACTCTCTGCATGAAAAAGCTGCCCCTTTGGTCTCTTTTATATCTTTCCCCTCTGACCCTAAACCTATGCCCTCTAGTTCTGGATTCCCCGACCCCAGGGAAAAGACTTTGTCTATTTACCCTATCCATGACCCTCAATTTTGTAACCTCTATAAGGCCACCCCTCAACCTTCGATGCTCCCAGAGAAAACAGCCCCAGCCTGTTCAGCCTCTCCCTGTAGCTCAAATCCTCCAACCCTGGCAACATCCTTGCAGACCTTTACTGAACCCTTTCAAGTTTCACTACATCTTTCCGATAGGAAGGAGACCAGAATTGCACGCAATATTCCAACAGTGGCCTAACCAATGTCCTGTACAGCTGCAACATGACCTCCCAACTCCTGTACTCCATACTCTGACCAATAAAGGAAAGCATACCAAACGCCTTTTTCACTATCCTAGCTACCTGCGACTCCACTTTCAAGGAGCTATGAACCTGCACTCCAAGGTCTCTTTGTTCAGCAACACTCCCTAGGACCTTACCATTAAGTGTATAAGTCCAGCTGAGATTTCCTTTCCCAAAATGCAGCACCTCGCATTTATCAGAATAGAGTTTACTCCATCTATCACTTCTCGGCCCATTGGCCCATCTGGTCAAGATCTTGTTGTAATCTGAGGTAACCCTCTTCGCTGTCCACTATACCTCCAATTTTGGTGTCATCTGCAAAGTTACTAACCATACCTGTTATGCTCACATCCAAATAATGTATTTAAAGATAACAAGTAGAGGACCCAGCATCGACCCTTGTGGCACTCCACTGGTCACAGGCCTCCAGTCTGAAAAACAACCCTTCACCACCACCCTCTGTCTTCTACCTTTGAGCCAGTTCTGTATCCAAATGGCTAGTTCTCCCTGTATTCCGAGAGATCTAACCTTGCTAATCAGTCTCCCATGGGGAACTTTGTCGAACGCCTTACTGAAGTCCATATAGATCACATCTACTGCTCTGCACTCATCAATCCTCTTTGTTACTTCTTCGAAAAACTCAAATCAAGTTTGAGAGACATGATTTCCCATGCACAAAGCCATGTTGACTATCCCTAATCCATCCTTGCCTTTCCAAATACACATACATCCTGTCCCTCAGGATTCCCTCCAACAACTTGTCCAGCACTGATGTCAGACTCATTGGTCTATAGTTCCCTGGCTTGTCCTTACCACCCTTCTTAAACAGTGGCACCATGTTAGCCAAACTCCAATCTTCCAGCATCTCACCTGTGACTATCGATGATACAAATATCTCAGTAAGATGCCCAGCAATCACTTCTCTAGCTTCTCAGAGTTCTAGGGTACACCTGATCAGGTCCTGGGGATTTATCCATCTTTATGCGCTTCAAGACATCCAGCACTTCCTCCTCTGTAATGACATTTTGCAAGGTGTCACCATCTATTTCCCTACAGTCTATATCTTCCATATCCTTTTCCACAGTAAATACTGATGGAAAATATTCATTTAGTATCTCCCCCATTTTCTGCAGCTTCACACAAAGGTCACCTTGCTGATCGGAGGGGCCCAATTTTCTCCCTAGTTACCCTTTTGTCCTTAACATATTTGTAAAAACCCTTTTCTCCTTAATTCTATTTGCCAAAGCTATCTCATGTCCCCGTTTTGCCCTCCTGATTTCCCTCTTCAGTATACTCCTACTTTCTTTATACTCTAAGGATTCACTCGATCTATCCTGTCTATACCTTACATATGCTTTCTTCATTTTCGTAAGCAAATCTTCAATTTCTGTAGTTATCCAGCATTCCCTATACCTACCAGCCTTTCTTTTCACCCTAACAAGAATCTACTTTCTCTGGACTCTCGTTATCTCATTTCTGAAGGCTTCCCATTTTCCAGCCGTCCCTTTACCTGCAAACATTTGCCCCCAACAGCTTTTGAAAGTTCTTGCTTAATACCGTCAAAATTGGTCTTTCTCCGATTTAGAACTTCAACTTTTAGATCTGGTCTATCCTTTTCCAGCACTATTTTAAAACGAATAGAATTATGGTGCTGGCCCCAAAGTGCTCCCCCACTGACACCTCAGTCACCTGCCCTGCCTTATTTCCCTAGAGTAGGTCGAGTTTTGCACCTTCTCTAGTAGGTACATCCACATACTGAATTAGAAAGTTTTCTTGTACACACAAATTCCTCTCCATCTAAACCCTTAACATTACTGCAGTCCCAGTCTATGTTTGGAAAGTTAAAATCCCCTACCATAATCACCCTATTATTTTTACAGATAGCAGAGATCTCCTTACAAATTTGTTTCTCAATTTCCCTCTGACTATTAGGGGGTCTATAATACAATCCCAATAAGGTGATCATCCCTTCCTTATTTCTCAGTTCCACCCAAATAACTTCCCTGGATGTATTTCCAGGAATATCCTACCTGATAAGAGATAGCTGTAATGCTATCCCTTATCAAAATGGCCACTCCCCATACTCTTTTGCCTTCCTTTCTATCCTTCCTGTAGAATTTGAATCCTGGAACATTAAGCTGCCAGTCCTGCCCATCCGTGAGCCATGTTTCTGTAATTGCTATAATCCCAATCCCATGTTCCTAACCATGTCCTGAGTTCATCTGCCTTCCCTGTTCGGCCCCTTGCATTGAAATAAATGCAGTTTAATTTATTAGTCCTACCTTGTCCCTGCCTGCCCTGACTGACTTGCTTCTGTTCTCAACTGTATCAGTCTCAGATTGATCTCTTTCCTCACTATCTCCCTGGGTCCCACTCCCCCCACCTTACTAGTTTAAATCCTCCCGAGCAGCTCCAGTAAATCTCCCTGCCAGTGTATTAGTCCCTTTCCCATTTAGGTGCAATCCGTCCTTCTTGTACAGGTCACTTCTACCCTAAAAGAGCTTGCAATGATCCAAAAATGTGAATCATTCTCCCATACACCAGCTCCTCGGCCACGCATTCATCTGCTGTATCCTCCTATTCCTACCCTCACTAGTTCATAGCAGCGGGAGTAATCCAGATATAACTACTCTTGAGGAGCTCCTTTTTAAATTCCTGCCTCTCTGTAATCTGCCTTCAGAATCTCAACCTTTTTCCTTCCTATGTCATTGGTTCCAATGTGGACAAGGACCTCTCACCCCCATGAGAGCATTCTGCACCCTCTCAGAGACATCCTTGATCCTGGCACCAGGAAAGCAACACACCATTCTGAATTTTTTGCTGCTGGCCACAGAAACACCTGTCTGTACCTCCGACTAGAGAATCCCCTAACACAATTGATCTCTTGGAACCCAACATACCCCTCATTGCATTAGAGCCAGTCTCAATACCAGAAACGTGGCTGTTCATGCTACGTTTCCCTGAGAATCCATTCCCCTCACCACCACCCCACCCCAACATTTTCCAAAACAGCATTCTTGTTTGAAATGGGTACAGCCACAAAAGACACCTGCACTAGCTTTCCTAGAGTTAACCTATCTCTGTGACTGCATCTGAGACTTTTCCCCCTTACTATAACTGCCATCCATCACATACTGTTGTTGTTGCAAATTCCTCATTGCTTCTAACTGTCTCTCCAACTGATCCACTCGATCTGATAAGATTTGCAGCCAACAGCATTTATGGCAGATATAATCTGCTGTAATCCTTAAACGCTCCTTAAACTCCCACATCTGACAAGAAGCACATTTCACTCCCCTAAAGGCCATTTTTGCTTCTTCACAATTTATAGACCCAGAAAATAACAGTTTTATTTCTACACAAACACTGCCTGAGGTTA
The DNA here is from genome assembly GCF_047496795.1 of Chiloscyllium punctatum. NCBI lineage: Eukaryota > Metazoa > Chordata > Chondrichthyes > Orectolobiformes > Hemiscylliidae > Chiloscyllium > Chiloscyllium punctatum. The sequence continues at coordinate 47,231,604 of NC_092775.1, read as the reverse complement.
AATTAATAGTTATGGCTTATATTTTAAGTTTAATCAAGAGACACATCTCCAAAAACATATAATCATGAAAGAACCCACTCTCCTCACTACTGCAGACTTTCTGTAGGTCACACTTAAAACAATACACTTATCTGCTTCTGTGCTGTGAACTTCGTTTAACAGTTCCTCCAAGATCAGTTGTGAATTTCACCGTTAATTAATTTTCCCAGATGCACTCCAATGTCCAGCAATACATGAATTCAAACAGCAAAGGCAGTGTCAGTTTCTTTCTCTCCTGCACTGACCTCACCATGTGCTTTTGTCTGTTCTTCTCCCTTTTAAAACTGTTGTTTTGACTTATTTTTCTCCAAAGTTCCAAAACAATGCAACAGCATATGAAACAGCAATTGCTGCTCCTGAAATTCGAGGAAGTCACCTCTAACACCTAAATTACCTCAAAAAAGGAGCAGCTGTTCCAGCCAGAAAGTTTTCCCATCCTCCATCTTGGATTACCCAGAATCCTTTTTTTTTGCTCAGACATTGCTCAATAGAGATACTATGGCAGATATTTTTTAGGAGATATTGCAAAATCCATAGAATAGATGCATTCCAATGAGGAAAAAAAAATTCCAAGGTGTAGAGGATACAAGCAACATTCCAGAAACAGTAGGAAGATGAAGCAATGGAAGGGAGGGAGGAAAGCACCAGAAAAGTAACAGTGACTAAATTGTCAAGGGCTACATGTTGATAGCAACCCATGTCTGGTGGACCTTATCATACAATTTTAAAAGTGGTTCGAGAGATAATTGACACGGTGGCTGTGGTTTTCCAAAATTCCCTACATTTAGAGAAGGTTCCATTGGATTGTAAGATAGTGAATGGAACACCTTTATTCAAGAAGGGGAAATGCTTAAAGCAGGAAACTACAGGCCAGCTAGCTAGCTGTGATGGGAATATTTAGAAACTATTGTTGAAGATCAGCTGAGCACATAGCTGAGTTCCAGGCAATCAGGCAGGGTGAAAGGGTACTAATGGGTAACCAAACATATTGGAAGTTCTTTGAGGAAGCAAGATGTACTGTGCATAAAGAGGAAAAGGTGGACATGCTGTACTTAGATTTGAGAAGGTGTTTGATGCAGTGCCAAATCAAAGTGATTAGACTAAAAAGGCTAATCGTGTAGTAGTTAAGATCTTGGCATTCATGTAAGATTGGCTAGCAAGAAAGAAACAGGAAGAACATAGCAAGCCAGGCAGCATCGGGAAGTGGAGAAGTCAACATTTCAGGTGTAACACTACTTCACGACTGGGGATTGGGTGTAAGGGAAGCTGTAGATAAAGAGGGTGGGGAGGAGGGGTTTGGGTGGGGAGAGTGGCAGAGTGGTAAGGTTAACACAGGTAGAGGGTACAATGTGGTTGGTCAGTAGAGAAATGAATCCGATTGGTAGTTGGAAGGGTCAGTCAGATGAATGGAAGGGAGGGGGAGGAGCTGGAACAGGAGTCAGGGGGTGGGAAAGGAGGTTATTTGAAATTAGAGAAATCAATGTTGAGTCCACTGGGTTGAAGGCTGTCCAGGCAGAAGATGAGGTTTTGTTCATCCAATTTGCAGTCTGATTCACTGTGGCAATGGAGGAGGCAGAGGCCGGTCTTCTCAGAAAGGGAGTGGGAAAGGGAATTAAAATGGATGGCGACTGGGCAGTCAGGTAGGCCCTGGCTGAGATGCTCGGCGAAACATGCCAAGTTATCATTTGGTCTCACCACCGGACATCTCAGCCACCTCGTTCCCATTTCTCTGCCCAATCTTTCTTTCCAGCAACTAACCAGATCTATTCCATACATCTTCCAACCAGGTCGTACCCTCTACCTGTGTTCACCTATCTCTATCTCACCACTCAAACCCTCTCCCCAGCCAAGCTCTCCTTACACCCACCCCCAGTCCTGAAGAAGGGTTACACCCGAAACGTTGACTTCTCCACCTCCTGGTGCTGCCTGGCTTGCTGAGTTCTTCCAGCCTCCTGCTGGTCTACTTTGGATTCCAGCATCTGCAGTTTTTTTTGTCTCTAGAACAGTAAGCATAACTTTCTCAAGTTCTGATTGGCATGATGCTACATTTACGACTTGTGTCAAATAGCTGCTAATGTTGATGAAAAAAGATAGAAATTTAAATGAAGGCATAAGGAGATTACAAAAATAGATAGGTAAGTGGGTCAAGATCTAGTACATGGAATATGATGTGGAAAAATGTGCGATTATCCATTTCACAGGGAAAACTGAAGCAAATAAACTAAATGGTGACAGATTGCAGAGCTCAGATGGAAAGGGGTTGAGGTGTCCTTGTGTATTAATGACAAAAGGTAAGTTCAGTAAGTGATTGGGGAAGCTAAAATAATGTTAAGATAAAGCTGGGGGAATGTTAAGATAAAGCCAAGATCAGCAGGACTTCAGGGTAATTAGCCCTGGATTATTTCTGTACGACATCCCATTGAGAGTGGGAATAGGACATAAGGCCAGATTAATGACCATCTGAGGAAATGGTACAGGGATTCAGATTTTTGGATCTTAGAGATCTGTTCTTGGGGGTTGCAACTGAACTGGAAGGGGACCAATATCCTGGAGATTTGCCTGTACTACTCAGGAGACTTTTTAAAAACTATGTGGAGGGTGGGGGGGGGGAAGGTGGGGATCTCAAGCAGAAGTGAAAAAGAGAAAGTTGAGGATGGTTCGGAAGTTAAAAGGTAGTGTGTTAAATACACAAGCTAGGGCAACAGCATGACAGAGAACAAGGTAAGACTGAAGAATTAAACTGCATTTATTTCAATACAAGAGGCCTGACAGGTAAGGTAGATGAACTCACAGCACAGATGGGAACATGGGACTGGGCTATCATAGATATTACAGAAACATGGTCAAAGGAGGGACAGGACTGGCAGTTCAAGGTTCCAGGATATAGATGCTACAGGAAGGATAGGAAGGGAGGTAAGAGATGAGTGGATGAGTGATGCTTTTCATTAAGGAACACACCGCTGCTGTACTGACAGTGAATTTTCCTGGAGGATTGTCTAATGAAGCTACATTGGTGGCACTGAAAAATAAAAGGGGGATGATCACTTTCATGGGATTGTACTATAAGCCCACCAAGAGTCAGCAGGAAAGTGAGGAACAGATGTGTCAGGAGATCTTGGGTATCTGTAAACAACAAAAGGGTTGTAATAGTATAGAATTTTAAATTTGCCAACATAGATTGCCAACTGCCATAGTGTAACGGGTTTAGATGGGGAGGCATTTGTTAAGTGTGGTCAGGAAGATGTACTCACTAGGGAAGCAGCAGAACTTGACCTCTTTAGAAATAGGGAAAGTGACTGAGGTGTTAATTTGGGGCAGGGCGGGGTTGAGCAAAGAAGCACTTTTTGAGACTATTTAAGACTGGTGACCATAATTCAATTAGCTTTAAAAGAGTTATGGAAAAGGATCTTGTATAAAAATTAAACATTCTAAATTGGAGCAAGGCCACATTTGACAGTTTTAGACGAACTTTCAAAAGCTGATTGGGTTAGGCTGTTCACAGGTAAAGAGATGCTAGGCAAGTGGGAGCCTTTCAAAAGTGAGATAATGAGAGTTCAAAGACTGTGTTCCTATTGCAGTGATGGGCAAGGCTGATATGAGTATAGAACAAGAGATAACTAGAGAGTTTGAGGCTCTGGTTAAGACAAAGAGAGAGGCAAATGTCAGGTATAGACAGCTGGAATCAAGTGAAATCCCTTGAGGAGGAGGAGGGGCATACTCAAGGAGGAAATAAGGAGGGGAGGAAGAGGTTATTAAATAGGCTTGGCAGATAATGTTAAGAAGAATTCAAAGGGATTCTGCAAGTAAGAGCAAAACAGCAGCTAGGAAGAGAATAAGGTCCTTTAAAGATCAACATCTTTACCATGTTGGTAAAACCAGAGATGGACAAGATACTAAACAAACATTTCACGTTGCATTTATGTGACGACAGACATGGAAGCTGGGGAAATAAACAGTGACATCTTGAAAACAGTCCACATTGCAGAAAACGATGTATTGGAGGATATAACATGCATAAAGGTAGATAAATCCCCAGGATCTGATCAAGTGTATACTTGGACATTGTGAGGAGCTAGGAAGAAATTGTGGATCCCCTAACAGAGATATTTATATCATCTACACCCACGGGGGTGAGGTGCCCAAAGACTGGAGGGTGGTAACATTATGCCTTTATGTAAGGAAGGCTGCAAAGAAAATTCAGGAAACTATTGACTGGTGAGTTTGAGATGAGTAGTGGCTAAACTCTTAGAGGGGGGATTCTGAGAGACAAGATCTACATCCATTTGGAGGAGTAAGAACTAATTAGGGATAATGTTGTGGAGATGTCAGTGTTGGACTAGGGTGGACAAGGTTAAAAACCTGGTGTTGTGTAATTTTTAACATTTGATTAGGAATTATCATGCATGGGAAATAGTGTGTCACTAATTTGATTTTTTTGAGAATGTGACCAAAAAGATAGATAAGTGCAGTGGTAGATGTTGATTACATGGATTTAGCAAGACTTTTGACAAGGTTCTGCATGGTAGGTTGTTGACGAAGGTTGAATCTTTCTGGATCGAGGGAGAACGAACCAATTGGATAAAAGGTTGTCTGCGTATGAGATAAAGGGTGGTGGTAGAGGGTTGTTTTCAGACTGGAAGCCTGTGACCAGCAGTGTTCCTCAGGGATTGGTCTGGCTCCACTGTTGTTTGACATTTACAAAAATTATTTGCATGAGAACATAGGAAGCATGGTTAGTAAGTTTGTGGACGAAACCAGAATTGGTGGTAAAGTATACAGTGAAGACATTTATCTAAATGTACAACAGGACCTTAAGCGGCTGGGCCAATGGGCCAAAGAGATAAATGCAAGGTGTTGCATTTTGGTAAAACAAACCAGGGTAGGACTTACATAGTTAATGGTAGGGCCCTGGGAAGTGTTGTCAAACAGAGAGACTCAAGGGTTCAGATACCTAATTCATTGGAAGTGGCGTCACAGGTAGACAGGGTGGTAAAGGCGGCATTTGGCATGCTTGCCTTTTCAGAGCACTTAGTGTCGGAGTTGGGATATCATGTTTCAGCTGTACAGGGCCTTGGTGAGGCCACTTCTGAAGTACTGCATAAAGTTTTGGTTGCCCTGCTATAGGATGTTTATTAAATCGGAAAGGTTGCAGAAAATACTAACAAGAATGCTAATGGGACTGGAAGGTTTGAGTTATAAGGAGAGGCTGGAAGTTTTTCCCCTGGAGTGTAGGTTTATAAGATCATGAGGGGCATAGATAAAGTGAACAGTAAAAGGGTAGGGGAGTTCAAAACTGGAGGACAAAAGTTTAGGTGAGAGGGGAAAGATTTAAAAGGGACATGAGGGGCAACCTTTTCCATACGCAGGGTGGTGCATAAATGGAATGAACTGCCAGAGGAAGTGGAAGATGTAGATACAGTTACATTTAAAAGACATTTGGACAAGTACATGAATAGTTAAGTTTTGGAGGAATATGAGCCAAATGCAGGCAAATGGAACTAGCTGAGTTTAGGAAACCTGGTTGGCATGGATGAGTTGGACCAAAGGGTCTGTTTCTGTGTTTGCATATGTTGTGGACGAGACCCCCTCAAAATATATTAAGAACAACGCCCTAATTTTATTTTAAAACTAAATGTCAGATGCTGTGTTCTACATGCAACTCAACTTGCCAAACTACTCAATGTTAAGCAAAACACAATTTATTCAAACAAACACTCTAGTTAAAATACAAAAGAAAAAAAACCCTGGAATAACTTAAATGATTGGAAAACTTAACAGAATAATAGATACAATAACTATTATTAATTAACTGTTCAATATAGTAACATCCCATAAACACATCCTTGACAAAAAGGCAAATTCATAAAACAGATTTTGTCTCTCATGCAATCCAGCAGCCCAGAAAGAGAACCCCCATCTTTTGTCTTTAATTGAGAGGGGGATAAATAACGTCCGCTTCATCAAAACCTCAATGACAACTGTTGCTGAGAAAACCAAAAAACCGAAAGTGCCTGGTTCTGTGGGTGGGAGCTTGACCACACCTACTCAGGCTACTTCTATTGTTCCAACTTCAAAAAAGAACACCCAAGGCTCCACAAGTTGTTTATCTTCTCAAATTGCTCACCATCTGTCCCCTAATCTCTCGCTCTCTCTCTCTCTATAAAAGAAACCAGGACAAAACATCCCTCTTTTGAAGTACTGCATACAGTTCTGGTCACCACATTATCAGAAGGATGTGGATGCTTTGGAGAGGGTGCAGAGGAGATTCACCAGGATGTTGCCTGATATGGAGGGTGCTAGCTATGAAGAGAGGTTGAGGGGGGAACCTGATTGAGGTCTACAAAATCATGAGGGGTATAGACAGGGCGGATAGCAAGAAACGTTTCCCCCTGCTCCCCCCCAAGAGTGGGGAAACTCAATTACTAGGGGTCACGAGTTGAAGGTAAAAGGGGAAAAGCTTAAGGGAGATATGCATGGAAAGTTCTTTACTGAGAGGGTGGTGGGTGTCTGGAACTCATTGCCAGCGGAAGGCACGATAACGTCATTTAAGATGTATCTAGACAGATACATAAATGGGCAGGGAGCAGAGGGATACAGATCCTTAGAAAACAGGTGACTGGTTAAGATAGAGGATCTATATTGGCGCAGGCTTGGAGGGCCAAACGGCCTGAACCTGTGCTGTAATTTTCTTTGTTCTTGTCCTCTTAAAGCTATAGCATTGTCACAAATGACTCTACATTATGGTTATGAATTTAATACAAAATAGGTGGTTATGCTTCCACAGTACAGGGCATTGTTAGTATCATATCTAGAACACTGCAAATTACTGGTTTCATTATTTAGGGAATTGAGTAAATGCAGAAGAAGTGGTTCAAAAAAGGCTTACGAGAATGATATCTAGAATTGAAAGGTGGTCTCATTAAGAAAGGTTAGACAGACTACGCTTGTATCTACTAAAATTTAGCAGAATGAAAATATGACTTCATTAAAACAAAAATCTAATGTGTGGTGGAGGAAGAGAAGGGTTCAAAGTGTGTGTGGAGAGAGGAGGTTTCCTCCCATTGGAGAATCCAGAGCTATGGGTCACCATTTAAAAGTAAGGTATTGCTCATTTTAATTCAGGAGATGTGGGCTGTGAAGGGCTTTTGCCCGAAACGTCGATTTCGCTGCTCGTTGGATGCTGCCTGAACTGCTGTGCTCTTCCAGCACCACTAATCCTGTGTTGAATGTCTAGCCACCCTTCACTCTGTACTGATGAGCTGCCTTGTTGAACCACTGAAGTACATATGGTGTCAAGACACTCAATGCGATTAGGGAGGCGGTTCCAAGATTTTGACCAGCACAGATGAGGCAGTTTGGAATTCTTCCTCAAAAGACAGGTCAACCACATAAAAACTAGGTTAAACAGGTCAGAAGTTGGGATATTCTACCATGCTAATTCATCTCCAGACTCCCCTTATGCAGTGGTCAGGAGTGTAATCATATTGCCCCCCACACTTGAATGAGTACAACTTCAACAACACTAAAAGCTTGAAAATACAGAACAAAACAGCCTGCTTCAATGGCATCCCAAAGCACCATCTTAAATAGTGATTCCCTCCACCAATGGTGTATAATGGCACCAAGATATACTGCAGAAACAGCTATGCCTTCTTGGAAAACGGCTTCTAAAACTGCTACCATCAGCAAATTGAAGAACAAAGGCACCAGATTCATGGGAGCACCACTGCTTGCCAGTTCCTGTTCAAGTCACTCATTAGCCTGACTTGGAAATCTAACCGCTGTTCCCTCATTATTGCTGGTTCAAAATCATGGAACTCCCTGCCTAACAGAATCGCGACTGAGCCAACACAATGAAAGAAACAATTCAGAAGGCAGCTCACCACAACTTTCTAAGATGCAGTTAGAGATAGACAATTACTGCTGACAGCATTGTCACAGCTCAGAAATGAATAAAAATATAGATTTGCGCAGGTTTCTAAACTTAAATTCAGGTCTAAGTTAACTGAAATATACTAATTTTGTTTTTTTTGTTATGCAAGGAAGGAATGGATGTTGTTTTACAGTAGGGTTGACAACTGAAATCACTGACTAAGCACAGATGTGGCTACAACAAGTCTGTTTTAGTGATATGCACCAATTATCATCTAAAATATTTTAGACACATCAGCACAATACCAGTAAACATTCTTCTTTGAGACAATTTACTCAAAATATCTGTTAATTAATCAAGTGAAACACTTAATCAAAGTAGACTTCTACATTCTGCTTTTCTCTTACCATTTTATCAATAATGTGGAGTACCAAAATTAAATGCCCAGCAAAATACATTAATTGTTGAACCAGAAATGCAAGATTGAGAAATAACTGCATATGTTGATTGTTAAATGTACTGGTCAACCTTTTCTTTGGAAGAATCAGAAGAATGCATCTCTCGTACTATACAGAATCTTGAATGTAAAAATGCTTATAGTTAAACTTATTTTGAAAGAAAACCCTATATATACTACAGTAAGAGCAGCTGTGCAAGATTTTCACACTCTTGTCATTAGAAATGCTAGTGCCAAATCTGATTGGTTTATTTTCTAATTCATCTGGTTTCTGTTAATTAGCTATTACTGAAAAGAAAGACATCGGATGTAATCTAGCTCACTAGAACTCGCTTAAATATGATCAGGTCCCCTTGTACTTTTATCTTTATTTTCAGAACTGCCATTCAACTCCAACTAATTAATATCCTCAATCCATCAACAATGGTAAAAACAAGCCTTATTTTAGTAGTTTAGCTCAACAACTTTGGGCGGCATGGTGGCACAGTGGTTAGCACTGCTGCCTCACAGCGCCAGAGACCTGGGTTCAATTCCTGCCTCAGGCGACTGACTGTGTGGAGTTTGCACATTCTCCCCGTGTCTGCGTGGGTTTCCTCCGGGTGCTCCGGTTTCCTCCCACAGTCCAAAGATGTGCAGGTCAGGTGAATTGGCCATGCTAAATTGCCCGTAGTGTTAGGTAAGGGGTAGATGTAGGGGTATGGGTGGGTTGCGCTTCGGCGGGGCGGTGTGGACTTGTTGGGCCGAAGGGCCTGTTTCCACACTGTAAGTAATCTAATCTAATCGAAACTTCAGTGAAGTTTGTGGAATTTGCAGCTTTAAGATCAGTTCAGTCATGTCTCTGTTCAAGTAACGTACAAAAGCAAGCACAGGTCTAAACACAGATTTTGATTTATAAATCCATGATACACAAAGAACTACATAACAGACTTTATGAAGAAACAAAACTAGATTTCTCATTTTCAGCATTATCACTGAACACGGGATAGGGGAGTCCAAAATTAGAGGGCATAGGTTTAAGGTGAGAGGGGGAAGATTTAAAAAAGGGACCGGAGGGGCAACTTTTGATGCAGAGATAATGAATGCATGGAATAAGCTGCCAGAGGATGTGGTGGAAGCGGCTACAACTAAAAGGCATCTGGAATGGTACATGAACAGGTAGGGTTTAGAGGGATGGCAAATGCTGGCAAATGGGACTAGATCGGTTTAGGCTATCTGGTCAGTGTAGATGAGTTGGACTGAAGGGTCTGTTTCTGTGCTGTATAACTCTATGGTTTAATAAGAAATAGTGGCAAAGTTATAAACCAGAAGTTCAAAAAGTAAATTCTTTTAACCTTCTAAGACCCTCAAATAAGAATCTGAAAAAGATATAACATATATCTAAGCACTTCAGAGAAAAGTAGATGCTGAGCAACAGCATTAGTTTGAAGAGATGACCAATAACCATCAGATAGGATTGAAGGCAGTGTTTTAAAATAGGAAGAGGCATAGTAATGCAGAAGGCAGTTGCTCCAGACAATATAGCTATGGTGGTTGAAGGATAGGTACTGATGGTAGAAGCAATGTATATCAGAACTATGTAAAATAACAGTGAATGAGATTACAGAGATCAGGAAGAGCCAGATCGTAAAAGATAGAGGATTTAAAGATATATATCATGTTCAATCATTTAAATTTGGAAACATTATAAAATTAACATCTATATATAAAATAATTTACATAATGGCATTAGAGACAGCTTATCCGCAGCACAACTAGAAAATGCATACAAGTTAGCATCAACATAAACGGATCTTGATCAGATGGGTCAATGGGCTGAAAAATGGCAGATGGAGTTCAATCTGGATAAACTAGAGGTATTGCATTTTGGTACAACAAATGATGTAGGGTTTATTAATATACAAATAATGATGCAACTTTGGGTACTGTTGTAGAACAGAGGGACCTAGGGGTTCAGGTACATAATTGTTTGAAGTTTGATCACCTAAAGACAGTAGTGAAAAAGGCATTTGCCTTCATTGCTAACTCCTTTAGTATCGGAGTTGGGAAGTCATGATCATGTTGTACAGGACATTGCTGATGCTTCTTGAAGAATACCATGCCCAGTTCTGGTCACCCAGTTATAGGAAGGATGTTATTAATCTGGAGAGGATTCAGAAAAGATTTACCAGGATGTTGCCACATATGGAAGACTTGAGTTATAAAGAAAGCCTGAATAGGTTGGGATATTTTTCCACTGCAGCGTAGCAGGTTGAGAGGCCACCTTGTAGAATGAGGGGTATAGGTAGAGTTAATGGTAGTTGTCTTTTTCCCAGGATTGGGGGCTTCAAGGCTAAGGCACATTTTTAAGGTGAGGGAAAAGAGATTTTAAAAAAAGACTTTAGGAACAATATTTTGTTCTTTTTACACAGATGGTAGTTCAGGTGTGGAATGAATTTCTGAGGAAGTGGGGGGGACGTGGGTACAATTATAACATTTAAAAGATGTTTTGATAAGTGGTTTGGAGGTATATGGGTCAGGAGCAGGCAGGTGGGACTAGTTTAGTTTGGGATTATGTTCGGCACAGACTGGTTGGACTGAAGGGTTTGTTTCCATACTGTTTGACTCCAAATTCATCTTCATTGCTTTTGAAAGCATACTAAAGTAATTTTTGCCCAGAAGACAGTTAAATTAACACGTGGTTTCAGGAGGCTAGCTTGGAGTCTACTAATTTAGAAAAAGAACGATGGGTGACTTGACTGACGTACAATATCCTGAATGGTCTTGACAAGTGAACATGGCAAGGATGTTTCCTCTCGTGGGTCATTTTAAAACTATATGGCACTATTTTAGAGTCAGGCTTGATCCTTTTATGGCAGAGATGAGGAATTATTTTTAAAACTGAGCACAGCGTTTGGCAAACTGCATCAGAAGGCAACTGAGGTGGGTCATTAAGTATTTTTAAGATAAGGAGAGACAGATTCTTGTTCGGCAAGGGAATGAAAGGTTACTGGGGCTAGATGGGAATGTAGAATTTGAAAAACAGAACAGCTATAATCTTATGATGGCAGAGCTGGCTCAAAGGGCAGAATAGTCCACTTTTATTCCAATTTTTTATGAACAACTTTAAGGTTAACCAAAAAGGAAAATGCATATCATTCCTCAGCCTTGATACCATTTACATTTGCCCTTATCTAGAAGGCAAACCCAAAAATTTCAAATGAGACCAAGGAGTTGAAGATGAAGAAAGAGAATGCTCTTATTTTTTGAAGCAAACAGAACAGAGAATGAATTATTCTGAAGACAGGAAATTATAGGAATCACCTATTATGAAAATCACTAGTACTCAACTTTAGACTGATCCTGTATTCACACTCTTATAATTATTTATGAAATGTATATTTTCAATATTAAATTACTAGCTTGATTTGACAAAAATTGTGCCAATAATCTTCTGTAAACTCCACAGCCTTCATCTATGCTGATAATCACACAATAAGATTAGCTAATTATTGATGTTAGTTTACATATTAAACAATAACTTACTGCAGTTTACCCAATTTTAATAATGTTGTTGACATTTCGCTGGAAATTTACTTAACATAAAATTTAAAAACATAAAATGTGCCTAAATTGTGGGTGGGAGTCATTCTCAAAAAACTAACTAAAAGCAGTATAATTTAAAATCATTGAAAACTCACTTCTTTCACTCCAATATGCAACCTCAAAAACCCAGTCAAAACACAAGTGGCTTTGTCACATGTTAGTACAGATGAGAGACTATAACCTGTCCAGCGAAACAAAATTTCTTTTAATACTTCAAACAGATAAAATTTGGAGAATGCAAAGATCAAAGAGCTTAGCAGATTTATATGAACAATGTACCACATCACAATATAATTAATGTATTTTATTCAATTTACTACACAATTCAATACTGTGTAAAGATGTAAATAAAAATACAGCAAACACAGACAGAAAGTCACCCACGCATTAGAGACTAATAAATCCCAAGCATATACTCAGTCAACACAACAGCATGAACATAGACAAATAGAAAGGAGAAAGATTTGATGGCTGGAGATTAATGTACCCTGAGAATGAGTTTGTAAAGCCACTTCTAAATAAATTTATATTTGCAGAATGTCTTTGGTAAACAGGGAATGAGATTCAGGTCAAACAATGAAGTAAGACTTCTGCCCCATTGTTCTTCGCAATTATAAATGGAAAACAACAAACCACTTCTATAAGGCCACCTAATAAGCTTGCATCTTTGCTAACACTGTGTTCATAGGTTATATTCTACCACTTCCAAATAAGGGGGAAGCAAGCTAAACAAAACAAAGTGTAAAGATGCCGGTGTCAGTAACGCACTGGAAGCATCAAATACTGCACTCTCCATTTCAACCTTTCTGAAGAGCAACATCACCAACATGCAAAGCATACCAATGTCGGAGACTATAAGCATTTTAACATTGAAAAAAATAACTGAACACTGCTTTGTATTAGGTCATGAACAAATAGCAAAAACTCAACATGCTTAATCATGTGGTCAGTTTTACAGTATTAACATGTTGCTTTCAGTTTTACAAACTAAATCAGTGCATAGACCATTATTGTGGAATCAACAACTTCATCTTTACACATCTCTGGTAAGAAAAGACATTAACATTAGCAAAAAAATTCTAATAGGAATTCCAACAGATAGGTCCCTCATGATTTGCAGTCCAAAAATGGTTCATTAGGAACTGCTAAGATACACTTCCTAACGTTTTTGCATGCAGTTTATCTGCCTTTCCATTTATGTACAGTGGCCAGACTGGACTAAAAAAAAAGGCAAAATTATACACAATGATACACAATTTTGATACATAAATGTTGCACTTTCACCATGCTATAATAATCCACATCATAGGGATCCAGATTAGTCATTTCTTCACAACAGTTCTTCACTATCTCACCACAAGACATGATACACAAAGCTTAGATGGGCCTATACAATCATCATGGCAAAATGCTCCACACCCTTTGCACATGATCATGGCCTTTAGTCTGCATGAACATTTAAAAGTCATTTCATTGACACCACTGCTTTCAGCAAATGTCTGAGAAGGAACTGAAGAATTGTGATTCCCGAAGTTCGCCTTTTGACTCAGTGACATTACGCTTCCAGCAAGAGATGCTGGAAAGTTACTCATAGAGAGTTCTGAAACAGACGTGTTGGTGATATGACTAAATCCTGTGCTACTGAAAGAAAGTTTAGGAAGCTTGCCATATAACTGCTGCTGAATACTGAGCTGGGAATTAATGAGAGAATGCTCTGATGAATGTTGAAATTGTAGACCAGTCTCTTTAATAACTTTTCCAATATTGCAGTCCATCTTTATTGGTCCAACATACAATTTGTCTTTAGAATCAAAAGGAATGTATGCACCATCATTTATACCAATGATGTCTTGGTTTTGGTTATTTCCTCGACATGTGGGAATATTTTCAGTTTTGATGACTTTAAAGCTTTCATGAAGTTTAGGAAGCCATTCCCTTCTTGCGTTTGGCATATTTTCCATTCCAATTAAATTCCTTTCTGGTGAAGTCTGGGCAATGCCTGGCACATGCTCAATAACCGAACCCTTTGATTGAATCTTAATTACTTCTGTTGCTCTACAGCTTCCATCATTTTGCACAACAACTGTGTTATGTAAATAACCATGGCTAACCTTTTGCCTCCCTGGTATTCCACTGCACGCTTTAGCTATTACCGAACCAAATATTGTGTTCTGAGCCTCCAAACTTTTACAAAAGGTAGGTGTATTTGGAATGTAGTAGCCAGACACGGTAGAGCTACTGATTTTCTTCAAGGTCTCAGGCATGTTTCTAATTATAGGGTTTTTTACATTGGGACTGTGTATATTTCCAGGGGAGACTTTCATTAGTTCTTTGCTGCTATCTTCAAAATTGCAAGAAGCACGAGTTAGTTTTTCTGTTGTGGCTTCAGACTCTTCAACAGGTTTAGAAAGATCTGGTGTTCTATTTCGCTGCTCCTGTACAACTGGACCATCTCCAAGACTTGCACAATCCCTGTCCAAGACCATCTGTGATTGCACATACTGCTTACCGGATTGCAATACAGTTGACTTCATCTGTTCAAGTCGTTTTTGAGACAAATCTCGAAAATCTCCTGACAATATTTTATGCAAATGACAATCAGTTAACTTGATTCCACTGTGTACTCCACTGATTATACTTTTGATATCAGTTGTTTGTGGAACATCAACAGTCAACTGACTGAAATTTCTTTCCTGCTTCACTTGTGGGTTCTCAGAAAGCAGTGGAGGCGGTATAAGCAATCTAGTTATCTCCAATTTGGTACCAGAATGTGACTGTGGCAAAACCTTCTCTAAAGGAAGGCTGCCCTGAAGTAACTGGGTAACCAACGGGTTATTGACTTCAACGGATGAGAGTGGCCTATTCAAATTACCAACTTTTTTCGGCTTTTCAACACTTGGATGTAGCAAAGAGACAGTCTGATGCATGTTATGCAAAGTTTCAGCCTTCTCGTTCTGACACTCATTTGGTCTTCCATCCTTTTGCAGCTGATTATCCTCTAACATCTGTAAATGTTTGGGCAGATCACCATCATTAGTCCCTTTGCATACATCAGAACTTTCCACAATTACACCACTTTTAGAACAAACAGAGGTTCTGTCATCTTTCAGTATTCTTTCATTTGTGGGCTGTATACAACCTTCATCAGACAGCTGTCTACCTATTTCAGTCTTATAATACAAGCCATTCATATTCAGGTCACTCCCAGAATTTTGCTGCCTTTTGCTGACTAGCTGGCCAAAGACATCCTCTAATACTGCAACATCTGATTCTATCGATTGGTGCCTGCCATTTGCTACTGCCTGCTCATGTTTCATAAGGTGCTCTGGGGCACATTCTGCATCATCAGAAGCAAAGCAGTTAAGCCCCTCAGACTCGAGAGAAAGTTTTTGTGTTAATGAATGGCTGGGTTCCTTATTAGAGCATGTTGACACTATTACAGATGTCATCTGTTTCTCTGCAATATGAGATACATTTGAAGCCTCCAGTAACTTGCTTATTTCTTGCTGGTTACTTACATTAACTTCAGCACAATCACTATCATTTTCATCATGTGACTGCAAAGTTGGAGAACAAGTTACTTTATGGATTAATGGAGATTCAATTTCCTTGACGGTGCATCGATTAACTTCTTGTTCACATAAATCAGTTTCTGGAAATTCACCTGATAATTGGGTAGACAAAACATCTGTAGTGTTTGCTTTAGTTTCCATTTCATTACTTGGCAATGAATCAGATTCTGCAGTTTTCACCCCCACAACAGGGATGTCCATAGTGTTGAGGACGACAGTATTCTTAGTTTCAGCAACTATTGGTCGAGAGAAACCATAGTTTTGAAGAGATTCATCAATGCAAATTGTTTTATCTTTTACAGACTTCTGGATTTGATCACAGGGTAGATGCAAAGGATTATCAGCTTCAGGAAATGTAACGATTGCTGCTTCACATTTAAGCTTTTCACTCGATTCATTACAGATATTGTCTCTGTCAGCACTCAAGTTCAATGCTTCAGGTGGTTGATCCTCTTGAAGAATTTCAGTTTCATCACTGTCCGTTTGCCCATCAGAAACCACAATGTCGCTGAGTTGACAAACAGTAACCTGATTGCAATCTTGCACATCAACCACTAAATCTGGTGATTTACTGTTAATTATTGTGTAATTAGCATCACCTCCCAAATCAGTTTGCTGGATATCATCTGTCTCCAATTTACCTGGTGTTATGTCAATTAGATCACTTTCCACACACTCCTCAATTATAATACCTTGCTTAACACTATTCTCTCCATCACTGTTTTTTTCTGGTTCATCTGTTGAGCAGGTTTGGAATAGCTGTGCTCTATACTGATGTTTTGTTGTAGTTTGTTCAAGAGCTCTTGCTTTTCCGTTGTTCTGTCCGAGTGAATCAGTGCCCCGTGGTCCATTACTACCACTACCCCTTCCCCCTGCTTCCACTGTAACACTGGCAGCTGCAGCTGCTGCTGCCTCCCTTTGTGCCCTGGCTTGTTGAGCACGGGCTTTGATATCTGCAAGTGTTCTGGCACCTGTCCTTTCTCGACTGACTGTTCCAACTGTAGTGATGATTCTGGGGCATATCTGATAGGTTGGCTGCCCTTTGACAACCCATGGTGGTTTGATTCTTGAGAGCTGAATCTGGAAGAAAAATAATTAAAAATTTATTACAGAATTTTTTATGAAATAAGCTTTACAACAAAGACAGCAACTGGTTATACTTCATACAACATTTTCTTGGATGAAGATTTGATTGCTGAGATATTGATTCTTCAGCGATTGCTAATAATTTCAAAACTCTACACAGCAAAACCAAAAAGGTAAACTGTAACTGAAAAACTAAAATGCAAACAGAAAAGCACTGATAACACACAATGGGTCAGCTAATCTGTAAAGAGAAAAGATAATTTAATCAGTGTGCACTCTCACCAAGCCATCGCATTAATGTGCAAAAAAATAATAATTTTATAAGTGACCAGCTGCAAGTTAATAGATCCAGGTTTCTCCAGCTTACTTGTTTATTCTCTCCACGTAATGGTTTACCAATTGAACGTACATTTACAAAACATAAAATCAGGAAAGAAAAATGTCCTGCTCTGAATGACACAAAGTAAATTTCTGGTCACTGCGAAAACACATACAGATAGGAGGAGCTTGCACTTGTGTAGCACTTTATCAAGTCTTTTGGATTCCCAAAGCACATCATAGTAGTGTAGTCATTGTAATGTTGTAAAACTCAAGCATTCCAACCCAAGACTCCTTAAACAGCACATCAGCAATTATTCACAAATTTGTATTTAAAATGCTGCTGTGTACCAACAAAGACCTTAGGTCAGGATACCCAACAAAAAACCTGCTTTTGTATCATTGTAAGATTCTTCAAATCTATTTGAGCCACCAAAATAAGCAATAAGGTCTCTGTTCAAATTATCTAAAACAAAGTGCTTTCATAGTATCAGTCTAGATGGCATATTCCAAACTCACAGTGAGGCATAAACTCTCAATATAAAGACTCCGACGTGTACACCAACTGAGTAAATTGCGATATTAAGTCTCAAGAGATAATGCAAATTTTAAGATCTTAATTAATAAAGCACAACATGGGATTCATAAAGCTCTTACTTTCTAATTAAAATCTATGAACAGAATACATTTCCGTTAGACTTTCCTCGTGGATGGCTTTTTAATATGTAAGTAGTTTGTCTCGGTCTAAGCACTTGTAGCAGAATACCTCAAGAGCATGAGCAGACAAACCAATTTTTTTCACCAATGAATCATGTTTTGCAACTATAATGTTTTCCACTGGAGAGCTAACAGGATTTTTCAGGAATTAGGATAAGGAATTAAGATGACCCCAAGACCCTAGCAACTGCAGGGAAACTGAACACAAAAAAGGCCAAAACTATTCAGCTGGATTTACTTGTAAAATACACTACTACATATAAATGACAAAGTTTACAACTTTTAAGCATAAACTTAGTAACCTAAAATAGCTAAATGACTATCAATTCAAAGAGAGCAATTCTAACTGTGAAAGTGCAATCACAATCTATAGGACCACTTATTCAGTAATTTAGTACCAACTGGAACCAAACTAATAGTCTCACTTAGGAGATAGATAGCAGGTATAACAAAATAAAATACAAGTTTTAACTAGGACCTAACCTACACAGCACAAAACTCAACTACCACAAATCCTCCAGTCATTAAAAACAGAAACAGACTATTTCAGATAACACCACCAGAATTCCTAACTACAACAGACTTCAGATCAACCAACATTGAAATAAAATGTATGAAGCATTCAACATTAAAACAAAAAGAGGACTAACCATTTTAAAGAGGAGGAAAATATCAAAGGTTTTATTTTGCATGCAGAAAGAGGAGACCAGTGATTGTGCTTTTCAGATGGAAGGTTTGACAAGTGAATCATGGCATTTCCTAGATTTAACATTAATCTCAAGAAAACAAAGCATCACAGCTACTGTCCCAAATTGTTTGGCATCATCTAACAACAGTAAAATGGAAACTACAGTGTGCTTTTCAAGTAACGATTCAATAATTTTATATGTACGTACCCTAATTGGTGGCACCTTTGGCTCTTCTTTTGTAGGATGCTCTTTTTCTGTCCGAAAGCTATCAATTGTGGTCCGAAAGGACTGATGATCTTCAAGTCGTGGCTTTTTCTCAGGGCCAGAGGTTGAGGCACCGTGCTCAGAAGACTTTCTCTTTTGGTCTTTGGACTCTGAAGAATTGTGCTCTAACTCACTTTTCAAAACAGCACTTCTTATAGTAAGACAGGTGATCTGATCCTTAGTAATCCCAGCAGGTTGCACATCAGTCAATTCTGAACATCCATCAGATTTGCTATGTTCTTGAGATTGTATTCCTGCAGGTCTTTCTGTAAGTAATATAGGTTTGGAGTTTAAGGCAGATTTACTTGGAAGATTTTCTTCTAGCTGTCCCGGTCTAGCTTCATTATTACTTAAACTAAGTTGATCTTCATCTGCACAGCCAACAGCCTGAAACACCTTGGCCTCATGATTGTGCTGTTTCTGGCTCCTGGTATCTTGAAAAGACACCATGCATGAATCTGTTTTTTCACTTGGTTCAGGAAGTTCAGCCTTTGTCTCTTTAATAAGGCTCCGCTTCACTCTACATTTGAGGTCCACCTTTGAACTTCTAGTACATTTCCTTAATCTCTCATCCTGCTTTTTAACCGGACTTTGCTGTTTAGATGGTCCTGCTAATACAGGTGAACTGGCTTCATTTTCTATTCCCACTTGTACTGATGTCTGCTGTTCTGATTCTTCTTTAGTCAAGCCCAGTCTGTTAACATAACCAAAACAAATATGCTCACATATATTGGATTGCATTGTATAGCAACACGTGACAATTGTAATTTTCAATTTTCCTTCCTGAGATTTCACTTTCAATTTGATTGGATTCCATCTGCACTAATTCTATCCTGAAGATGTAATTTCTACAATTTAAGCTGGGTCTATTGCATATGTTCAAGAATATTGTAAGACAAGAGGTAAAAATGGGACTTTTTAAAACAAGAGTAAGCTTTAATTCATTTTTGAAATGCATGTCAACATTGTAAAATTAGACAAACAAAATTCCAACCCAGTTATTGGTCGACAGTGTCGATAACAGTTTAGCAAAATGGGTGGACAGTGAACTTATGTACACAAATTGTTGGAACACGTATTACATCAACAGAATTTAAGCTGGATTTAGTGATAAATTTAAGTAGTGTGAAGCTGAATTAAAAATAGGAGAATTAAAACAAAGTGAATGCCTCATGGTGTTGACTCTGCACAATGCCTGACAAATCAGGAGCTGCAGCCATCCACAGAAAGCCAATTAACCAACATCATGCCGTGCGTCAAGTGAAATGTCTCAGCTGGTCTCATGCCTAGCATTTCTTCCTTTGTTAGTCAACTTGAATTAGTAGATAACATTTAAGTCTACGCTGTTGTGGGATATGAACTCACACGAGTCAAGATGTATGTTGCAAAGCTACCTACCCAATATAAAAACCAATGTAACAGTAACTCGATTCAGAGAGTCATAAATAACATTAGCATCACAATTTGGAAAGTGAAAGAATCAACAATATTTTTAATCTCTGAAAAGTGTCATGGTTGAAAGCAGGATGAATTTTATTAACAATAGATTAGTGATCAGTAGAGGAATGAAAGGCTATGGGGAAAGTGGATGCAAGGGGTGTTGGATCAGCTGTGACTCTAATGAATGAGAGCAGATTCAAGGGGCTGAATGGCCTACTCCTGTTCCTATGATGTACAATTGATCCTAAAAATAAATAAGGACAAGGATTCACAAAGCCATGCTCGACAAAGTACCTATCAGGAGTGAAAAAGTCAACATAACCTACTGTGTGAAATGTGATGTACACAGTTCATGTGTGTCAAATTTGTAAAACTTATGCAAACTGACTCCTCACGCTACTATTGACACAGCTAAATTGGACACTCTGATCTGCACACCCATTTTTTTCTGTGCTCCTACCAAATAAGGTTTCATTTTTGGAATGTAGCCACACAACACTTACCGCAAATGTGCATGAAGTCCATAGAAATTCTCATCGCATAAAAGAAAACGTTACAGAAATATTTATGAACATCCTTTAGAAAACATCACTAATCTGTATAGGCCACTAAAATAAAGCTGTTTGGAAATACAACTGTCCAAATATTTAGCCAGTCATTTCTAGGAGGGGTAGTCTATCTTTCTCTTTTGGTTGACACTCTACATACCATCTATAATTCACTGCAACACTACTTCGGAGATGGCATGACTGGCATACCTGAAATTAAGGGAAACTCAAGTTGTATTCATCTTTCTTAATAGATAGATAGATCTAAGCATTAACATCTATTGCAGCTGCATTGCAGGAATCTTCATAACATGACACAAAGTCAATCCAGACAGTAGCTACTACTTTTCCTGTTAAGCAGTCATCATCTTAGAACATGAGAAGTGACCAAACAAAATGGCAATTGTTTGAAGAAATTATGCAGATTATTATTAGATTACATGCTTGAAACACCCAAAAGGAATTTGAAAACTCTTGATAACTTGGGCAGACGCAAGATAATCCCAAATATTTTTTTTTAAAGATGTCAACAACTAAGCCACATTCTGCGCATCAGGTTTAATTGGAAGCACTAGCTTCCGGAGCGCCACTCCTTCATCAGGTGGTTGTGCAATTTACAGGTACAACAGAAGCTGACTGGTGAGCAAAGATGAGTAATTCTGTTTTCTACTCAGTCTGAAACTTTCCTAATCTTCAGCCAGTAGCAACCACAGTATAAAACTAAGTTCAAAGAAAGGAAGGGCAGCTTGCCCCCACATAATGCCTATCCTATGGCATGTCGGGAGTCTTGAGATATTTCATGTCATTTAGTTGCGTAGGTGGTGTTACCAGCTGCAGAAACTTTAGCTCTGGATTTCAGAGCTCTAATGGCAGCTAGAGTCACTATGATTCATTCACAAGGCAGAAGACTATGTGGTTATCATATATAAGGATGTGGGCAATAAGTGAGAACAGAGGTATGCAGGTAGATAGGGAACAGATGATTGCAGGCAGGCGGAGAGAACCAGGCAGGTACTGTAATGTGAACCAGGCCCATGGCTCAGGCAGCTGAACTGTACAGGAGGGAGGGAAAGAAATAACAGCATTAGTTATAGGAGATGTTAGTCTGGAGAAACAGACAAGCATTTCTGTAGCCAGAGATATGACTCAAGATGGAATGTTACCTCTCTGGTACCAGAGTCAAGGATATTATGGAGCAGCTGTTGGACATTTTTCTGCATTAGCCAAAATTTGCAGTTCACATGGCACCAAAGACATAAGTAGAAGCAGGATGTGGTCACGAGTCAGAACTTCGAGATTTAAAAAAAAAACAGAAAGCAGGACCTCAAACGCGATCTCTACGTTATCAGTGTCATGTACAAATGAATACAGAAATAGGAAGATAAGACCTGCTTCCTGGGTCACATCTGTGGCCTCAGAAATGCCTGTTTCCCTCCAAGCGAACATCTCCTGTCACTACTGCTGGGATCTTTCTCTTTGCCTCCAGTACAGCTGTACAGAGCTGGGTTTGAATACTTTGCAGGTAGTACAGTTGGAGAGGGTTTAATAATAAAATAGTAATTCCTCCATATCAGCAAGATCTGTTCCTGAGAATCCCCATAAATGATGAAATTTGATTGTGCAGTGCTCATTAAAATTGTCAATAATATAGCGGATATACTATTTCTGCCCACAGATGCTGATTTTTGTTGTCACTTATTTTTTGGCACAGATAGGCAAATTTGAGATTCATTATTTTGCAGATACATAGGGATTTACTGCATATGAAACAGGAGATAATCCAAGAATACCAGGATGCATAAAATATTGGGAGATCCCATTTAGGACTAGAATAGAGAAATCCAAAACAGAATAAAAGAATCAACTAAAAGTTATAGGCATACTCTGACATGTTGAATTATGATATTGCAGCTAGAAGAGGCGCCCTGCTTATGGAACAGTATGATTGGGTATTCAATAATCCTGGATGCAAAGTGTTCAACAAAATTGGAATAGGAAAAAAATAGGAGTTGACACAGTCTTAGTTGAGGACAGCATTGTCATACTGGAGGAAGAGAATGTCCCAGATGGTTCAAGAAATGATTTTGCTAAAGCTAAGAAGCAAACAGGTTGCAATTACATTGCTCAGGAAGGTCTAAAAAGATACTACAGGAAGTAGAGAAACAGAACTGCAAAGAAATTACAGTCTAATAAAAAAGGGAAGACTGGTAGGCCTGGGTCTTGGAAATGAGGTGGTCAAGTAGACCAGGTGTTAGTGACAGAACATTTAAGAGAGACAGCAATCATTCATTTGATCACTAGGATCAAGAGGACGGTGGAAGAAAAGCAATAATCAACTCTGGAGAGCTGACTACAGTAAGACAAGAGGAGAGCTGGCAGTATACATTTGAACCAAAGGCTGGATAGAAATTCTGTGGGTGAACAATGGGCTACCTTCAAAGAAGAGATGATGATTCAGATAGAGTCAAGTTATATTTCCACAAAAGGAAAAGGTAGGGCAAATAAATCCAGAGCTCCCTAGATAAAAAAGAAGATAGAGATTAATATAAAAAAGGAGAAATATGCTCAGGTGTCAGATGGAAAATACAGTTTAAAACCAAGATAAATATACAAGGTCCAGAATGGAAGTGAAAAGCAATAAAGTGAAGCATGATTATGAAGAGAGACTAGCAGCTAACATAAAATCGAATCCCAGAGTCTTCTAAAGGCACATAAGTATTTAAAAAAAGGTGGTAAAACAAGGATTGAAATTGGTTAAGAACTTAAGAAGGTTACTTACATCTTAAAACAAGGTTATGGCTGAGATATTAAATTAATAATTGACATCTGCCTTTACCAAGGAACCAAATGTAACTCAGCCAACAGAAGGCACAAGAAATTCAGTTGTTTCAGAATTCAAATTTAATAAGGCAGTGGCAATGGATGCAGTGTCTCTCCTGAAAGTCATACAACACCAGGTTATAATCCAACAGGCTTATTTGAAAGTACAAGGTTCGTAGCACTGTTCCTTCATCAGTTGATAAGGCAAAAGACCAGATAGAATGCATCTAAGGTTACTGAAGAAGAAAGAATGGAAATTACAGAGGCATTAGCCATAAATTCAGTCTTGCTTAGACTTGGTGTTGGTGGTGGTGGAGGGGGACATGTTTGGGGACTGGAGAGTTGCAAACATTATACCTTTGTTAAAAAAAATGGAATGAGAAACACAGGAATTACATATCAATCAGTTTAACTTCGGACGTGGAGAAACAATAATTTGGGGTAAATTTAAATCACATGGATAAATGTGGATCAACAAACAGCTGCTGAAGCTTTCCGAATAAGTAACAGAGAAGGCCGATGAGAACAATGCTGTTGATAGGATGTATGTGGGCTTTCAAAAAAATGTTTGGCACAGTGCCAGACTTGTAAACAAAGTCAGAAGTCATGGAATAAATGGGGCAGTAGCAGCGTGGATAGAAAAATGGCAACGTGTTCGGAACAAGAGTAATGGTTAATGTCTATTATTTGGATTGGAACAAAGTCTGTAGTGGAGTTCCCCAAAGGTTGGTATTAGGACCCTTGGTTTTCCTGATTGATATTAGAGATCAGGACCTTTTGGTGAAAGGGAACAAGATCAAAATCTGCAAATTACATCATACTTAAAAGCACTGTAATTTGTGAAGAGAACAAGGCAGAACGTCTAAGGGACATTGATAAGGTGGTTGGATGAGCAAATAAGTGGCACATTAATTTCAATATAGGGAAGAGAGAGTTGGTACACTTTCAGACAAAGAACATGAACAGCATAAACTAAAAAGGTATGCAATTCTAAAAGGTATTCAAGGAATAGCCAGACCTGAGTACACATATGTCTAAATCATTAAAGATGACATGACAGGTGGAGGAAGCAGTTCATAAAGCAGACAGTATAGACAGTATCTGAAGCTTTATTAATGGGGCAGAGTACAAGAGGAAGAAAGTTATGCTGAACTATAGGACACTAGTTCAACAGGTGGATATTGTATACAGTTGAGTGTTACACTTCAGGAAAAATGAGAATGCATTGAAGAGAGTACAGAAGAGGCTTTCAAGAATAATTCCAGGAATAACAAGTCTCAGTTACGAGGATAAATTGGTGAAGCTGGGACAGGAATCGACTGATAGTGGATTGGAAGAAACTGTTCTCATTCGTGAAAGGATTGAAAACAAGAGGTCACAGATTTCAAGTAAGTTGCAAAAGCAGCAAATTATGTGACAAAATGCTTTGTGGGGAGAGAGGAGTTAGGGTCAGAAACACATTTCCTGTAAGCATGGTGAACAGTAATCCTTTAATTTTCTTTCTGGCTGCATGCGCCTCCAAGTCTGGAAGTCAATGTTGCAATCACCATGTGCGGAACCTCAAAGTGATTGCATGCACACAGCCTGGAAGAAATATTAGTGGCAATTTAATCGAGGTACTTAAGAGAGCATTAGATGATAAGGAAGCAGTGTTCAGGTTGACAGGCAAGAGCAGAAGGATAACGCAAGGTTGCTCATTTGGAGAGCCTGTGGAAATAGGATGGGTGGTTTTGCACCATAACAATGATCATATTTTGTGTATGGTGTGTGAGGAGCGCACCGATGGATATTTGAATGTGGCACTTCACTCTGCAAATTAAAACCAATCTAAATTTTGCTACTACTATATGGTTATATTCCTTCGATGAACACCATGAATTTCTCTATACGCAAGATGCTTTTTTGACATAAACCCAGACAAAGTAAATAAAAAAGGAAAAGAATAGCCATGCAAGTCTTACGGTGGCACAGTGGTTAGCACTGCTGCCTCACAGCGCCAGAGATCCGGGTTCAATTCCCGCCTCAGGTGACTGACTGTGTGGAGTTTGCACGTTCTCCCCGTGTCTGCGTGGGTTTCCTCCGGGTACTCCTGTTTCCTCCCACAGTCCAAAGATGTGCAGGTCAGGTGAATTGGCCATGCTAAATTGCCCGTAGTGTTAGGTAAGGGGTAGATGTAGATGTAGATGTAGATGTAGATGTAGATGTAGGGGTATTGGTGGGTTACGCTTCGGCGGGGCGGTGTGGACTTGTTGGGCCGAAGGGCCTGTTTCCACACTGTAAGTAATCTAATCTAATCTAATCTAATCTAATCTAAAAAAAAGAATATCCCTTTATATGGAACCTTTTAGAATCTCAGGACATAAAATACTTTATAGTAAACTAAAACTTTTGAAATATATTCACTCTTACAATGTAAGAAACACAGCAGCCAATTTGTACAACACAGGCACTCCAAACCTCAATGAGAAGTTGACCTGAAATTCATTTTATTTCTTGACACTGGTTGCAGGACAAATTCTGGTCAGACTACAAGGGGAACTCATTCGTTCATTGCCAGATGGTGTTATGGAATCCTTTGCCTTCATTTTTGAGTGGACAAAACACCATAATTTTGAAGTCGTAAAATGGCACCAGAGACAGAACAGGGAGTCACACAAATTTTGTTTTCAATTCTTAAGCTGCTCTGTAAGTAAGTTTCAGAAGCTAATATTACATTTTAAAATGTTAGAAAACTGACTGGACATATTTAATCAAAAGTTGTGCTTACTTCTGCCCATAATAATCTTCAAAGAAATTCTCTTTCCACAGCTCTACTCTCTTTTCTTTTTCCATTTCTTGACGTAGTCGAAGTTGCATTTCAGGTGTAAATTCGCCTTCACAACATTAAAAATACACAGACATTACTTATTTCAAATGAAAAACATCTCACATCTTAGATAAAACTAAGTTAAAACTATGCAAAAAGGTTAGCAATGAATGCTTATAAGGAAAAAAAAACTTTGAGCATATATTTATGTCCATTATTGCTAGATAGTGAAGTCGCACTTTGGGAGAAGAGAACAGGAAAAAGTGAACACACGTGGCAATTATTCTGGTGAAGCCAGGATTTGGATGCAGAGCTAAAGGCTTAAGGGCTCATTTCTCTCTCAAATCCAATTTTACTAAATTAAGGTTTGAAAGAAGTTAGTTAAGTTTTTATCATATTTGGATCCCTATTTGAGCTAACCAGTTAAGAAATTAATGGCTTAAGCAGGATTCTCTGCTTTAACTAACTCATTGCACTTGCACTGAGAAACAAAAGTTTGTCAGTGCTGCTTGAGTGCACAATTTGAGATGCCAGAAGTTGGGTTGATGAAGGAAGTTGTTAAAGATGCAGAACATTAAACTGAGGATGCATTTGCAGCTAATACAACCACAGGTAGTGTATCAAAAGGTTAGGACAATTCATAATGAGTAATTAAAAAGTTATTTTAACTGCAGAAGCAAAAAGAGCGTTACTTTTCCAAAATTTCTCGAATCTGCAAAGTTCTTACTTTGCCAGGCTACTTTTATGGTTCAGGATTGTACATTTCATGTTGTCTGATAATGGTAGCAGGTCAAATATCCAGTGAGCCAGCTGACAAGCAGAGTGCTGAGCAGGACAGTGAGCCAAGCTGTGAATAATAATGATATTAGTGACACTTTGCATGCATATATTGGAGTGGATACCAACTTCCTGTTCAAGATGCACATCATTGGTGTCAGCACCAATTTCCTATGTCAATATGGAGGCAGGAAGACAATCATTACATTTTTTTTCCCAATGTATTTATGACACTGATGACAGGACAGGTGATGTTTCACAGCTGCAAGTGGGAGTTCCTATGCCAATTAAAGGCAATCACATCAGTTTGTGGACATTGAGCTCAAAAGTACAAGCTGGAGGCTGAGCTAGAGATATTGCAAGGAACTGTACACTTAATTTCAAGCATTAGGAAGGAAATTGAAGTACAGGTCCTCAAGGGTCATAATCTCCGGATTACTGCCCAAGCCACGTGCCAATTGGCATAGGGATAAGAAAATTAGGGAAGTAAACACGTGGCTAAGGGATTGGCGTGGGAAAGAGGGATTCCACTTAATGGGGCATTGGCATCAGTTTTGGAACTGGGGAGGTGGTGGGGGGTTCTGTACCATTGGGACGGTCTCCACCTGAACCAATCAGGTACCAAGGTTCTCGCAAAGAGGATAAATAGGGTGGTCATTAGGACTTTAAACTTCTGAGTTGGGGGAAAGGGAAAGTGAAAGTGACAGGGAGTATGGAGTTAAATGGAAAGATAAGCAGCAGGATAGCATGTGTGCAGGCGGATTTAAACTTGAGGCAGACTGGGAATGCAGCAAAAGGGAAGGATACCTTAGGACATCTTATGACTTCCAATATCTCTAATGATAAGAAAGTTAGCATTAAGGCACTCTACCTGAATGCTCGTAGCATTCGTAACAAAGCAGATGAACGAATGGCACAGATCAACAGATCATTGTGAATGATTATGATGTGGTAGGCATCACAGAGACGTGGTTACGGGGGGGGGGGGGGAAAGAGGTGGTCAGGACTGGCAGTTAAACATCTAAGGATTTTCAACTTATTGAAAAGACAGGGAGGCGGGCAGAGGGGGCAGGGTTGCCTTGTTAGTTAAGAACAAAATTAAATCTATGGCACTGAATGACATAGCGTCGGATGATGTGGAGTCTGTGTGGGTGGAATTGAGGAACCACAAAGGCAAAAAAACCATAATGGGAGTTATGTACAGACCTCCTAACAGTGGTCAGGACTAGGGGCGCAACATGTACCGGGAAATAGAGAAGGCATGTCAGAAAGGCAAGGTCACAGTGATCATGGGAGACTTCAATATGCAGGTGGACTGGGTAAATAATATTGCCAGTGGATCCAAAGAAAGGGAATTCATGGAATGCTTACAGGATGGCTTTTTGGAACAGCTTGTCATGGAGCCCACAAGGGAGCAGGCTATTCTGGACCTAGTACTATGTAATGAACCAGACTTTTTAAAAAATCTTAAAGGGAACACTTAGGAAGCAGCAATCATAATATTAGATTAGATTACTTACAGTGTGGAAACAGGCCCTTCGGCCCAACAAGTCCACACCGCCCCGCCGAAGCGTAACCCACACATACCCCTACATCTATATCTACATCTACCCCTTACCTAACACTACGGGCAATTTAGCATGGCCAATTCACCTGACCTGCACATCTTTGGACTGTGGGAGGAAACCGGAGCACCCGGAGGAAACCCACGCAGACACGGGGAGAACGTGCAAACTCCACACAGTCAGTCGCCTGAGGCGGGAATTGAACCCGGGTCTCCGGCGCTGCGAGGCAGCAGTGCTAACCACTGTGCCACCGTGCCGCCCACTTGGTAGAGGTCAGTCTGCAGTTTGAAAGAGAGAAGGCAAAATCCGATGTAACGGTGTTACAGTTAAATAAAGGTAATTATGAGGACACAAGAGAGGAACTGACGAAAATAGACTGGAAGCAGAGCCTAGCGAGGAAGACATTAGAGCAAAAAGGCAGGAGTTTGTGGGTATAATTGAGGACACTGTGCAGAGGTTCATCCCCAAGAAAAGAAAGATTATCCGGGGAAGGATTAGACAGCCACGGCTGACAAAGGAAGTCAGGAAATGTATTAAAGAAAAAGAGAGATCCTATAAAGTGGCCAAGAGCACTGGGAAATTGGAAGATTGGGAAGGCTACAAAAACAAACGAGGATAACAAAGAGAGAAATAAGGAAGGAAAGGATCAAATATGAAGGTAGGCTAGCCAGTAATATTAGAAATGATAGTAAAAGTTTCTTTCAATACATAAGAAACAAACGACAGGCAAAAGTAGACATTGGGCCACTTCAAACTGATGCTGGAAGCCTAGTGATGGGAGATAAGGAAATAGCGGGAGAACTTAATAAGTACTTTGCGTCAGTCTTCACAGTGGAAGACATGAGTAATATCCCAACAATTAAAGGGAGTCAGGGGGCTGAGTTGAGTATGGTTGCCATTACAAAACAGAAAGTGCTAGAAAAGCTAAAAGGTCTTAAAATTGATAAATCTCCTGGCCCCGATGGGCTACATCCTAGAGTTCTGAGGGAGGTGGCTGAGGAAATAGCAGAGGCATTGGTTGAGATCTTTCAAAAGTCACTGGAATCAGGGAAAGTCCCGGATGATTGGAAGATCGCTGTTGTAACCCCCTTGTTCAAGAAAGGATCAAGACAAAAGATGGAAAATTATAGGCCAATTAGCCTAACCTCGGTTGTTGGTAAAATTCTAGAATCCATCATTAAGGATGAGGTTTCTAAATTCTTGGAAGAGCAGGGTCGGATTAGAACAAGTCAACATGGATTTAGTAAGGGGAGGTCATGCCTGACAAACCTGTTGGAATTCTTTGAAGCGGTGACAAGTTAGGTTAGACCAGGGAAACCCAGTGGATGTGGTCTATCTAGACTTCCAAAAGGCCTTTGATGAGGTGCCATACAGGAGGCTGCTGAGCAAGGTGAGCTGGTGTTCAAGGTGAGCTACTGGTATGGATTGAGGATTGGTTGTCTGACAGAAGGCAGAGAGTTGGGATAAAGGTTCTTTTTCGTAATGGCAGCCGGTGACAAGCGGTGTCCCGCAAGATTCAGTGTTGGGGCCGCAGCTATTCACGTTATATATTAATGATCTGGATGAAGGGATTGGGGGCATTCTAACAAAGTTTGCCGATGATACGAAGTTAGGTGGACAGGCAGGTAGTACTGAGCAAGTGGGGAGGCTGCAGAAGGATCTAGACAGTTTGGGAGCGTGGTCCAGGAAAGAGCTGATTGAATTCAATGTGAGCAAATGCGAGGTCTTGCACTTTGGAATAAAGAATACAAGCATGGACTACTTTCTAAACGGTGAGAAAATTCATAAAGCCAAGGTACAAAGGGATCTGGGAGTGCTAGTCGAGGATTCTCTAAAGGTAAACATGCAGGTTGAGTCCGTGATTAAGAAAGCGAATGCAATGTTGTCATTGGAATATAAAAGCACTGTTGTGCTACTGAGACTTTATAAAGTTCTGGTTAGGCCCCATTTGGAGTACTGTGTCCAGTTTTAGTCCGCACACCTCAGGAAGGGCATACTGGCACTGGAGCATGTCCAGCGGAGATTCACACGGATGATCCTTGGAATGGTAGGTCTAACATACAAGGAACGGCTGAGGATCCTGGGATTGTATTCATTGGAGTTTAGAAGAGTAAGGGGAGATCTAATAGAAACTTACAAGATAATACATGGCTTGGAAAGGGTGGACGCTAGGAAATTGTTTCCGTTAGACGAGGAGACTAGGACCCGTGGACACAGCCTTAGAATTAGAGGGGGTAAATTCAGAACAGAAATGCGGAGACATTTCTTCAGCCAGAGGGGGTTGGGCCTGTGGAATTCATTGCCGCAGAGTGCAGTGGAGGCCGGGACGCTAAATGTCTTCAAGGCAGAGATTGATACATTCTTAATGTCACAAGGGATTAAGGGCTACGGGGAGAATACGGGTAAGTGGAGTTGAAATGCCCATCAGCCATGATCGAATGGTGGAGTGGACACGATGGGCCGAATGGCCTTACTTCCACTCCTATGTCTTATGGTCTTAAAAAGCTGAGTGTGGAGCAACCTCAGGTTTTTGCTAGAGTAGTAATCTTGAGGCTCTTGCAATTTGTTAGGACAAAGCAAAGCCTGACTCTGGTTCAGGATAGGAGGGACTGTATAAGCATAGGGTTAGACACTATTCACTGTGGCCAAGAATGGGAGTCTAGTCTTGTGGTGCCTACCTGGTGTCAGGGCTCAGCATGTCTGCAAGGCTCGAGATGAACTTTCAGTGAGAAGGGGATGATTCTGTTGTCATGATCCACGTAGATACCAAAGACAGGGGGGAAAAGTACAGGGCGTTCTGGTATAACACGTGTTTCATTAATGTGAATTGACTTTAACACAACTGATTAATTGTGGACAGTGTTTGGATAAGACAAACCTTCTACTGAATGGGTACAGCGATTTTCCAAAACAATCTTCAATAGCGATTAGACAGGTGGATGCATGGCTCAAAAAAGGATATGGGAGAAGTGTATTTAGATTAATGGGGCAGTGGAACCAGTACGGAGTACAGTTGGGCTATACAGTGGGACTGGTTTTTAACGTACTCTTAAACTACAGAAGTACAGGAAGTTTTGAACAAATTTTGGACAAGAATCATGGTGGGGAGTATTTAATAAATTAAAAGGAAAAGCGGTAGCAATAAATAATGATAATCAGAGTATGGAAGGAAGAGACAGTGATTGCCAACAGATCGGATCAGTGTTTACAAAAACATTTTAAAAATATGAACTTAAGTTTCTGTAACTAATAGTCTGCACCATTTTCAGTAAAATACATGAATCACCAGCTCAAACAGAAGTTCATATGTTGACCTAACAGCTATTGTAGAGATGCAAGGAAACCACAGCTTGGACTTAAATATTCAAGAGTGCATGATAGTCAAGTACAGGATGCTGAGAGATGGTAGCGCAGAGCCTCTAGCAATTAAAGATGGCATCAATATTGTAGCAAAAGAATATTTTCATTCTAAAATTCAAAATGTACAATCAGTCTGGTGGAACTAAGAAACAGCAAGGGACAGAAAACTTGGGTGGAAATTGTTTATGGGCCATCAAACAGCAGTGATAAATGTAAGGTAATTAGTCAGGTAATTAGAAGAGGGTGTAACAAAAGAGAACACAGTATTTACTGGGGAATTCAATCTCCATATAGATTGGGCAAACCTTAATTAGTAGTAATATTGTGGAAGACAATTTTTTTTGGAGTATTTGTAGTCTATTTTCCTGTAGCCATGTGTTTAGGAACTAACTAGGTTATTTTAGAACTAGTATTATACAATGAAAGAGGTTAATTAGCAGTCTTGTTGTAAAGGAGTCCATAAAGAGGGACAACATATACTTCTCCTTTAACCCTATTTGCCAAAGCTATCTCATGCTCCCTTTTTGCCCTCCATTTTCTTAATTCCCATTATGCATTATGTTTGAAAGTGATGTAGTTCAATCAAAAACTAGGGGGATAAATCAAAAAAACATGCTATTAAGTAACATGCAACAAATTATAGATGGGCCCCTTACAAGCAGACACAGAAGGATTATAATGGGAATTAAGAAAATGGAGGGCAAAAAGGGGACATGAGATAGCTTTGGCAAATAGGGCTAAAGGAGAAGTCTTTAAGGATAAGAGGGTAACCAGGGAGAGAATAAGGCCCCTCAAAGATCAGCAAGGCAGCCGATGAGTGGAACCACAGGAGAGGAGTGAAAATACTAAATGAGCACTTTGCATCAATATTTACTGTGGAGAATGACATGGAAGATATAGAATGTGGGGAGATAGATGGTGACACATTGAAAAATATCATCTTTAGAAGAGATGCCGGATGTCTTAAAACGCATAAATGTGACCAGGACCTGATCAGGTGTATCCTATAACTGTGTGCAAAGCTAGGAATGTGATTACTGGATGGTGAGTGTATGGAATGAGCTGCCAAAGGATGTGATGGAGGCTGCTATAGTACCAATTAAAAGACATCTGGATTAGTATATGAATAGGGTTTAGAGGGATTTGGGCCAAGTGCTGGCAAATGGGAGAAGATTACTTTAGACTATCTGGTCAGCATGGCTGAGTCTGACTGAAGCATCTGTTTCTGTGCTACATATCGGTTACTCTATGACTCTAAATGTTTCATGTTTTGCTTCAGTGCGGAAAATACTAACTATCATTTCTTACGGATGTTTTTAATGTAGTCGTGTAAATCAGGAAATGACACATTAATATTAGTCAAAAAAAAGAGTAGTCATAGAGACGTGCAGCATGGAAACAGACCTTCGATCCAACTCATCCCATTTGCCAACATTTGGCCCATATCCCTCTAAACCCTTTCTACTTATGAACCCAGCCAGATGACTTTTAAATGTTGTAATCATACTAGCCTCCACTACCACCTCTGGTAGCTCATTCCATGTACACCCCACCCTCTGCATGAAAAGGTTGTCCCTTGGGTCCCTTTTAAATCTGTGCCCCTCTCACCTTAAACCTATGCCCCCTAGATTTGGACCCGTGGAAAATATCTTGCAAAGTAGATTTCCCCTACCCTGGGAAAAAAATGCTTGGCTATTCACCCGATTCATGCCCCTCATGATTTTATAAACCTTTATAAGGTCACCCCTTAGCCTCCCACTGTCCATGGAAAATAGCCTCAGCGTATTCAGCCTCTCGCTATAGCTCAAGCCCTCCAATTCAGACAACATTCTTGTACATCTTTTGTGCATCCTCTCAAGTTTCACAACATCCTTCCTGGAGCAGGGGAGATCAGAATTGACACAGTATTCTAAAAATGGCCTAAACAACATCGTGCACAACCACAACATGACCTCCCAGCTCCTTCTTTCTATGCACTGAACAATAAAAGGCAAGGGTACCAAACGTCATCTTCACTATTCTGTTTATCTGGGAATCCACTTTCAAGGAACTATGAATCTGCACTCCAAGGTCTCTTTCTTCAGCAATACTTCCCAGGACCTTACTATTATGTGTATAAGTTCTGCTCGGATTTGCCTTTCCAAAATGCAGCACCTCACATTTATATAAATTAAACTCCATCTGCCACTATTAGAGAAATTAATGGAAACAAAAGTAGTTAAATTCCCTGCATCTGATGATCTACATCAGAGTGATGAAACATGCGGCTCTAAAGATAGAAGCTGCTCTAACAGTCATTTTTCAAAATTCTAGAGATTCCAGAATGCACCAGACTGATTGTAACGTTGCAAATGTCATCCTGCAATTTAAGAACGAAAATAGGGAGCTACTGACATGTGAGGATATTATCAGTCAAATGGAACATATCCAAAACTACAATAAGGAAAGCCATAAAAGGACACTTTAAAAATAATGGTGGATTTAGCAGCATCAACATAGAATTCTGCAAGAGACAGTGTTTGTCAAACCCGTTAAGGAGTTTTGTGGATACAAGTAGCAGAGTAGAGGAGGGGGAACCAGTTTATTTGGTAAATTTTGATTTTTGGAACCATTTCAAAAAAGTTCCATACAAGTGATTGGTAAGCAAAATAAAAGCACATGAAATGAGGGAGAATAGTTAACTGATTAACATACAGAAAACAGAGTCAAAATAGCTTGGCAGGAAGAGAAGGATCACTGCTAGGGCCCTTGTGGTTTCACAATCCACAGTCATGATTTTGATGGGAGGATTAAATGTAATATTTTCAGGTTTTTACAAAACTAAGTGACAACGTGAGCAAAGACACTTTAAAGTGATTTGGAGAGGCAACCCGAGTAGGCAAAACTGTGGCAGCTGAAATACAATGTGGAAAAATGCTAGGATATCACTTTGATCAGAACAATAGAAATACAGCACGACTTAAACTAACAGAGGCTGATCTTTCTAACTTCGAAGGAACTTGGGTATCCTTGCTCATGAATCACAAAGTTAACATGCAGGTACAGCAAGCAGTTAAATAGGTTTATGGTAGATTGTCCTTTATTGCAAGATTATTTGAGTAAAGGATAAAAGATGCTTCATGCAATTATATAACTTGAGACTTGAGTGTTACATGAAATATTTATCTCTTTATGCAAGAGAGATGTAGTTGCCACAAGGTAATGCAAAGGTCTACTAAACTAATCCCAAGAATTTGGGAGGTTGAGGCATACCAAATCCCATGGAACAGTGTCTCAGAATAGGGGTCTGGACATTTAGTGCAGAAATCAGTTTTGTTCTCAATTCGGAGTAGTGAAACTTTTGATTTGCTAGCTCCAGGAGGTAGAAGCAGCTCATAAGTAATTATTTTCACAACTGAGATTAATAGATTTCTACACAGTAATACATTAACACAGTTTTCCTGCACCATCTCTTAAAGCAGAAGATCAGCCATGATCTCATTGAATGGTGGAGCAGATGTGAAGGGCCAGAGTTGCCCTTGAGAAGGTGGTGGTGAGCTACCTTCTGGAACTGCAGCAGTCATATAATTGCAGGTAGACCTTAGGGAGTGAAGTCTAAGATTTTGACCCAGCAACAATTAAGGAATGGCAAGATATTTCTAAGCCAGGATGGTGAGCAGCTTGGAAAGGAACATGCACATGTTGGTCTACTTCTGCTCCTATTTCTTCAATTATGGTCCTTTTTTCATAAAAACAATTATAAATCATGACAAAGACACTACAATGACAGAGATATGAAGCTCAAGCCTACTTCATCAGCATAACTAAGTTAGATTGAGATAAAAATAGTTACAGGGGTTCTTGAATCAAGTCTCAAAACATACCTCTACAGAATGCTACAGTGAATTCTTGGCCTATTTTCAGGCAGGACACATGTCCCAGATTTGATTTGAAATTGCCTAAGCATTTCACTTGCAAACTTGAGTGAGAAAAGAATTGAAAAAAACTTCCAATTTGTACATCAGGTGAAGTCCAGTTCTCGACATATTAAAAGAACGATATTGTGAATACCTATTTCAGAAAATATCTTGCAAAGTAAACTGGAAATAACAAATATACTTTAAGTTTTATTAAATGCACTGAACAAAAGTATAGTTACATCATAAAGATGTGATGCAATTAAATAACTTATTCAGGTACTCATTCTCTAGTCTCAATTTTGGGTGCTAAGAACTTCTTAGAAAGATAGCATTACTCCCTTGCCTCTCCCACTCTCTTCCTCCTGCTAATTTCAATTGTTTTTAAGATGTATGACATAAACACTTGTAAAAGACGACAAATCTGAAGAATATGAGCAACACCACCACAGATGCTTACGTGGTTGTCAAAGCAGCAAGGAAAACCACCTGGCATGCACACAGAAGTTACAAAGTGAATTAATCTGTGTTTGAACTGAATGCAAGCACAGCAGTATGGCTCATATTTCAGAAAGAAAACATTGTTTTCAAGTGGAATTGAGGTGCAAAGCTTTCCTTGTTACTTTAGAGAGCAACCCCTACCACTCTGCTGGTCTGTGATTTTTAACCAACTGAATTAATCTTATGCTGCTAAATGGAAGGAAGGAAACTAGGAGGGGGAATAAAAAAGGCAAATGGAAACAAGTAATTTACTTCCTACGATTCATTGAATTTACAGCACGTATGGAGGCTACTCAGTGCATTGCATCTAGTGTTGATCCTCTGGAGGAGTAAAATTAAAAGTTTATTTTAAAATAAGGTTATGAGTCTACTAAACAATCAAGGTACAACTTATATCAGTAGGCTGCATACCTTCTGCTAATCGCTCCTTCCATCCCTGAGCTGCAGAGGTGAAAAACTCATTATTTAAGGCTGAACTGCTGAGCCGCATTATACCATCAGTACCAACCTAGAAGAGTTAAAGAAAACAATTCTATTTAAATTCAGTACAGAAACTGGAACTTTTCATCCAAGTACTAATAAACACTGAACGACATGCTTCAAAAGCTATGAAACTTCCTTTAGGCATACATTAGTTCGCCCAGAACATATTAATTCAGCACAAACAGATAATCCAAAGTCTGGATCACGATCAATTTATAAATCTATCAGAATCAGTCCAATTTTGGGTTGAATACAACAAAGAACAGCACATCCAAGTTGGTAGTGTAAGTTTTCTTCCCCCTACATTTAAAAAAAAAGGCACCCAAGATTCAGATATAGCTTTGAATTTCAGAAATCACAATGTTTAGTTTCTTTCCCCCAAAGAAAGCAGAACAAAATACTCTCAAACTCCCATCACTGCTTGTTAAAATAATAGATTTGAAACATACCTTAAAAGTTTAGATTAGATTAGATTAGATTAGATTACTTACAGTGTGGAAACAGGCCCTTCAGCCCAACAAGTCCACACCACCCCGCCGAAGCGCAACCCACCCATACCCCTACATCTACATCTACCCCTTACCTAACACTACGGGCAACTTAGCATGGCCAATTCACCTGACCTGCACATCTTTTGGACTGTGGGAGGAAACCGGAGCACCCGGAGGAAACCCACGCAGACACGGGGAGAACGTGCAAACTCCACACAGTCAGTCGCCTGAGGTGGGAACTGAACCCGGGTCTCTGGCGCTGTGAGGCAGCAGTGCTAACCACTGTGCCACCGTGCCACTGTGCCACAGAAAAAGTTCTGTTTGAATCGGTCATATAACACCACAGACAACTTCAATGATTCTAAGTTTAGCCTTAAAAGATTAACAAGGTTTCAGGTTTGACTCACGTTGTTGTACAGTTAACTGAACACAGCAAGGCTGGTAATGGGGTGCATACTGTATTATTATTAGCAGTTTTGAAAAGATAGAGAAAAAAGCCAGATTCTTACTTTTCATTAACCTACACTCAATTTAAAGCATGTGCATATGGGAATCCAACATGGGTTGAATCAGTTGTGAAAACACATCCAAGTGGTGGAAGGAGGTTTGGGGTGGTGGGAAGAGCTTTCAGTACTGTACATGAATATATTGCAATATTAAAGTATAGGAGTGAAGCTTATAAAACTAATTAATACCAATGCCAATGCAAGCTTAAAACAATATTCTACTATCTAGTGGCTACTACAACCACAATTAGACTGGTCATGAAACTTCATCTTGTTATAAAAGGAAGCAACCAACTTTTCAGTCTTGCAAAAATTTGGTTAATTAGCATTAAGCTAGGCTCAGCTTGCAGTGGAAACAGCAAATAACAAACCAGTTTGACCGGTTAAACAAATAGTTAATCTTCTCCGACTGAAGCATCTGCAGAGAAACATCTGTTCCTAGTAAACTGAGAAGTGAGGCTCTCCACAACAGCCCACTCCTTTCTACTTGCAGCTTTTTTTGTTATGCTGCCATTTGAAGACTGCAGCTTAGCTACATTGCCCTCATGTTCGTAAATCATTCATATTAATTTAAACAAGTAAATGGGCAAACATAAGAAATAATTTGGTTTTCATTATAAGGAACATCCTGGTACGATTAACACATAATAGTGTAGACTTACAACGTACTTCAACTGGGATTGTGTGAAGCAAAATGATCTGGAAATAGTGCAAGTAAATAATTCATCTCCAAAAAAAACAGTAGAATATTTACTCAACTACAGAACAGAAACCCCTTGATGAGAAGAGGTGAATGAAAATTTCATTTCAAGTTCACAATTATGACCTATGAATTTAAAACTTATATTTTGCTACAGATCACAGTGCCACCCACTGGTCTGCACATCATCATTCACCCATACCATCACCCATTTTAGTCCTAATATATAGCACAGCTAACCACCACCCACTGTGTAAAACAAAAAAAGCACATCAGGGTTCTGTGTACACAAGCTAATTTTCAGCAAAACCAAATCTAATTGAAATTTCTGAACCCTGGTTAGGAA
This sequence comes from Chiloscyllium punctatum, assembly GCF_047496795.1. Taxonomy (NCBI): domain Eukaryota; kingdom Metazoa; phylum Chordata; class Chondrichthyes; order Orectolobiformes; family Hemiscylliidae; genus Chiloscyllium; species Chiloscyllium punctatum. The sequence continues at coordinate 47,192,768 of NC_092775.1, read as the reverse complement.
TTTCTTTTCTCAATTTCAAGATTTTAGTTGAATACTTTGAAGCACCTACTTCATGTTGGTTCAAGTTTACTTCTATCATCTTCAACTAATCACGAGTTTATTGCGAACAAGACTCACCATGCGCAAGAGAAACCCCAAGATTATGCTAATTTTCTTAAAATCAAGAGCACTGATTAAGCTTAGAAGAGGCAACCTTTTGTAGCATTTAACTTGATAAGAACCAGAATAAAAGTTGGTTTTGGTCATCAAATCTCCTCTCTTGCTGATGTCCCAATACTAAGGCGTTCATCTGCAAAATCCACGTATAGTATTAGCAGTTCCAACCAACTCCTTAAGCATATATGAAGTGGTCCATAGTGATTTTTCCTCTCTATTTTTTCCTACACACAGGAACCAATCTCACAATGCACAGACAAGATACTGAGGAAAGAAAAAACAATCAATGGCAGGAACTTAGCTTTACCACTTTATAAAGTACCAACCTGCAGTTGAACTGGATTAAATTTCTATTCTTAATAACAAACCAAACAAAAAAAAAGTTACCAAACAGAACACTTCAGAACCAAAATGTGGAGTGCTACAGAAATTCACCACTAGTGTCTTTTTACACATTAGGAAGTCAGTTAAAAAGATTAATATATGACACTAACATATTAATCAAAGGGGTTTCTAAAGAAGCTCAGTCTTGATGCCTGAAACAATTCATCTTTTATAAGATGTTCTCACTTGATGCCACCTCTGAACCAGGAAGCCCAGATTCAAGTCCCACCTGTTTCCGAAGTGTGCAATAACATCTCTGAATGGGCTAATTAGAAAATGTTCCCACTTGACAATAACATTCACTATGAGGAAACTGAAGATCTCATCAGAACACTACATCTGTACTGACCCTGTAACTGTTACATATTCAAGGTTTTCAAAAGTAAAACTACAAATAATTAGTGTACTGTCTAACTGGACTGGAATGAAAATGGCTTTTCAAAACCAAAGAATGCCCCTTTACTATGTATATTATGTATGTGTAAATTGCACAAAATGACCAGATTTCAAGCACGTAGGATACTAATGTTTTGAGAATCTTTACACAATTCATTTGTTGAATCTCGAAGCTCAAGTCTTGTATGATGAGAATCGGAGTGCATAATCAGACTACTCGGTCATTTCTAAAGGAAGAACTCTCAGCTGTAAATTTGTTTCTTTCTCCTCTCAAAGATAGATATCTCACTATGTACAAGAAAACCAGATTAAGAGGTAACTGATTTTACCTTGTATACCAGATTAATGAAATTGGAATCAACAAACACCATGCACAACTTCAGCCTAACCTGTGTGCAGACAATTAACTTATCATAACATGTTTTTGTTAGGTTACATTACACCCCAGAATGCAGGTCTATTGAAAGCAACAATTTCAAGGAAACCTTGCTCACTGGCAAACATCAACAGCCTGGAAAAGCCAAAAGAAAAAGACTTTACCAGTCACAAGAAATCCACCAACACGGTTACCTGGTATTCCATAACAGAAAAAATGCAAACAGAACATTTTGACTTGACAAGAGAAAGGTCAAACAACTCATCAAAATATAATTACTTCTTCCTTAATTATTTATTTGGAAAGAATGAACACTCAATAAGTATATGCAATGATACAAGGCCTTCAAATATGTCAAGAACTTATGATTGCATAGCACTTTTGTGGTAAGTCAATCCAAAGCTCTTCACAAGACCATTGGAGCAGACTCTGAGTCAAGCAGCCTATTTCTGCTGCTAAATGTGTATTCTAAAGCAAAATTGGACCCTGAGCTATATAACCTGATATTGGACAGATGATCATAAAGTTGATCAAACAAGTAGGTTTTAATAAGTTTAAGGAAAAGGAGAAAGAGAAAAACTGTGCTTGGAGAGGGAATTTTAGTACTTCAGGTGTTAGGCAGCCAATAGCATGGACACCAATATGAATGATTAAAATTAGGGATACCACAGAATCAGAACTGGAGAATCACAGATATCAAAGAGTTGAGAGGCTGGAATAGATTGCAGTAACAACTCATGTCCCATAATGATCTTTCTTGAAAAACCAATGGTACGTCTAATGACAGGTCATTGGGATAAAATGCCACATATCCAAATTTGCCATAAACACATTGTTAGCAGTGCTGATGGAATGTGATATTATATACACAAATTACTTGAATTGCTGTGGCAAATAGATTTCAACATATTCAAATAGGAAGTCATTCACTTCAGACCAAGGAAGGATAGAATAGGGTATTTTTTTAAGTAGCAAAACACTAGCCTTTATAACTAGAGAGCTAGAATATAAAGGGAACAAATTTTTGCTGAAGCTGCAGAATGCTCTGGCTAGACCACACCTGGAGTTCTGGGTGCAGTTACAGGCACATCTTACAAAGGAAATACAAGCTTTGGAAGGAGCATCAAGTTTGTTTAGTAGAATGTTATTTTAATTTCAAAGGTTTGATTACAATTGGAATAAACCTGAAAATTCTGGAAATCGAGAGCACATTTGTGGAGAGAAACAGTTACCATTTCAGGTTCATGACGTCGCATGAGAAAATTACCAATTCAGGTTAAATTTCCAAGAACAAAGACTGAAGGTGATTTGATTAAGGTTTTTAAGATTTTGAAAGAAGTTGAAAAAACCTTCAAAGCAAAGCCACAGCATTCATGAGAAAAGTATGAAAAACTTCAGGTAAAGTTTGGTGGGAGTATAAGTTTCATTCTGACAAGAAACAGTTAGTACTATCAAAATTAATAATTTTAAAATGGCAATAAATAGATTTCTGTCAGCAGCAATATAAAGAACATGGTGGCTGTTTGGAGTTAAGAAATTGATGAGCATTAAGCAACTGAATGGTTGAACATGCTTGAAAGTCCGATACTTAATTTTCAGAGCTCCCATATCAACTATATGGACATATGCTATCATATTGAGAAAGTTCTGACAAAAAAAATTGTGAAAACACTAGTATCGCAAAGAGCTTTCAAAAATAACTTCAGAGCCATGTAACCATCCCAAAATGCTAACTGGAGTATTTATGAGGGCCTGCGACAATGTAGCATGATCAGTAAACACTAACAAATGTGCTGGAAGCTCCTTACAAGATTCCTCTTTGACTCAACGAATATTGGCTTTAAAGAAAATCTGTCCCATTACGTACTGAACCACAAAAGGAAAGATTTTGTACATGTACTATGGAGTTAAGTTGCTGGAACATTTGTGGTGATCAATGGGAAAAGAACGAACGAAAGAACATCCCAAATGTCCTCCAGTTCTCAGTGCAGTTTGAAGGACAGTTGAAATGGCCTCCTTTAGGCAACAAAGTAAATATAACACTCATTTTATGTCTTAAACAATGTATTCAACATCTCACCACATGCCACAATTCTGCATTGAATAGAATCCACCTGACTTGCAGATGATTTTGCCTACAAAACATGATCTTCAAAATTACTACTCTTGAAGCAACTTCCAGAACAGAGATTTCAGATTGAACAGCCGGTTGATGATACCTTCAGACAGAAGTCAGCTTTAGCATCAACTGTTAGAGGACACCAAGAACAGAATGCGATCTTAAACACTGATGGAGCAATACTAAGCAGTGGCCATCATTACTGATATTTCAGTAACATTTTAAACTTTTCTACATAAAAGTACACAGGGAGTGCTGAAACTAGCCATTTGATTAGCTACTAAAATTAAATTATGCTGGAAATCACGAGTCAGGCAGCATCCATGAAGAGAGTGCAAATTAACTTTGAGTATAGAAGACTCTTTACCAGAGCTGCTCTAATGAAGATTTATCTAGACTTGAAACATTAGTTTGCTTTTTCTTCACAGATGCTGCCTGACCCACTGTGATTTCCAGTATTTTTAATTTTCAATACAGATTCCAGCCTCTGCAGTAATTTGCTCATATTTGATTAGCTAATCTGAAAAGCACTAACAAATGGCGAACCATCACTTTGTACTAAACACACTAACCCAATGAAGGCAAGCGTGCCAAACACCAGCTTCACCACCTTGTCTACCTGCAACTTCACTTTCAAGGAACTATGTGCTGCACCCCTAGGTCCCTTTGTTTGGCAAAATTCTCCCTCTTGAATTTGCCTTTCCAACTGCCAGCTGAATCTGTATTTTAACCTGAACAGAATCCTAAACTACGACTCCTAAATCTTTGCGCTTCAGATTTCTGAAGTCTTTCCCAGTTTAGAATATAATCTGCACTTATATTCTTCCTAAACAAATTAATAAACTCTCACTTTCTCATAGTCCAATCCATCTGCCATTTCACTGTTCACTTTCCAAGCCTGCCCAAGTCCTTCCGCAGCCTCCCCACTTCTTCAACATTACCAAACACTCCAACTATCTTTGTGTCAACTGCAAACTTAGCATTAACGGACTCCGTTCCTTCATCCAGATCTTTAATATACAACATGAATAGTTATGGTCCTAATGTAGAACCCTGCAGAACTCCACTCGTCACCAGCTGCCATCGTGAAAGGAACTCCTTTTATCCTCACTCTCTGCCTTCTGCCAGCCAGTCAATCCTCTATCCATGCCAGGACCTGGTCCTAACATCATGAGTTCTTATCTTATTGAGCAGGTTCCTGAGAGTTGATACCTCGTCAACGGCCTTCTGGATATCCAACCGGATCACATCCACTCGCTCTCCTTTATCCAACTTTCTTATAAACTCAACAAATTCCAAATGATTTGTCAGGCATAACCTCCCCCTAATGAAGCAGAGCTGACTCCACTCTATTATACCATGCACTTCCAAGTACTCGCAATCTCATCCTCATTAATGGACTAAAACCTCACAAAATGACAGATCAAGAGGCAATGGCCTAGCGATATTATCACTGAACTGTTAATCCAGAAACCTAGATAACGTTCTGGGGACCCAGGGTCTAATCCCACTACAGATACTGGAATTTGAATTCAATAAATATCTGGAATTAAGAGTTTAATGATGACCATGAATACATTGTTGATTGTTGGAAAAACCCATTTGGCTCATTCGTGTCCTTCAGGGAAAGAAAACTGCCATCTTTACCTGCTCTGGCCTATATGTGACTCCAGACGCAGCATAATGTGAATCCCTCTAAACTGTTACTTCCAGGCAATTAAGGATGGGCAAAAATGATGGCCTAGTCAGTGACACCCTCATCGCATAATGAATACAAAAAACATTAGACTAATTAGACCTATAACTTCTTGCCTTCTACCTTTCTCCCTTCTGAAACATGGATGTTACATTAGCCATTTTCCAGTCCTCTGAGAACTTCCCCAACTCCAGTGATTCCTGAAAGACCACCAATGCCTTCAATCTCCTCAGCTATTTCCTTCAAGACTCTGGGGTGTAATCCATCTGGTATGGGCGATTTATCTGCCTTCAGATCTTTTAGTTTCCCTAGTAGTTTTTGCTTAGTGATCGCCACTAATGTCTGCCCTTGACCCTCCTGAAGTTCGAGTATGATACTGGTGTCTTCCACTGTGAAGAATGATGCAAAATACCTATTCAGTTCGTCCTCGACTTCTACTACATGACTTCTCCAGCCTCATTTTTACTCCCATAACTCTGCCTGTGTTGTTCCATCATCTTCCATGCTCGGCTCCCCTTCAAAGCAACTCCGGCCAGCTCCTCCCTCATGCCTCTGTAGTTAGATTTACTCAATTGGAATACTGTTACGTCTGATTCAACAATTTCCAATCAAACTTGAGGTGAATTCTATCATAATATGGTCAATGTACCTTCGGAGGTTCCTTCAACTTAAGCTTCCTAATCAAACCTGCTTCATTATACATCAAGAAATCCAGAATTGCCTGTTCTCTAACAAGCTGATCCAAAAATAACTGTCATGTTGATATTCCATGAATTCCTTTACTTGAGATGTGCTACCAACCTGACTTTCTCTACCTGCGTATTGAAGTTGCCCTATGATTATTGTAATAGTGCCTTTCTTACATCCCTTTTCTATCTCCTGATTTATTTTCTGTCCTCCATCCTAACTATTGCTAAGAGAGGCCTGTACATCACTCCTCACAGGGTCTTTTCTCCTTTGCAGTTCCTCAACTGTATCCACACAGATTCTGTGCCTTCCAACTCTATTGATTTATTTTCTTAATGACAATGCAACTCCACCCTCTCTGCCTGTCCTTTCAATATGAAGTGTTCACTTGGATATTTCATTGCCAGCCCCGGCTGCCTTGCAGCCACATCTGTGATACCCACAACATTGCAATTACCAATTTCAATCTGTGCCACAAGTTCATTTTTCTTTTTCGTAAAATCGTGTATTTGAGCACAACACCCTCAGTCCTGTGTGACTGGCCCCCTCTTAATAGCTGTCCTCTTATCAGCCATGCCGGAAGTTAGCTTCCTGAGCCTTTACATGGTCTGCACTATTCTAGAAACCTCAATAACTTCTACCAAGCTCTCCCCTCCCCCTACCATAACATTTTCCATAATTTCCACACCTCTTCTCCAACCCACGCCCTCATCCCGAACTCAGGATAATTTTGACACTTCATTTCATTTAAATACAAAGATGCACTCATCCACAAAACTACTATGCATTAACTATTAATTAATAAATCCCACTATGTTAATTGACAATTTAAAAATTTTTGTACAAGCTTTCCTGACTTGTTGTTATCTATGCAGCTGTGTTCAAATTATTCAATGTTCAATTTTAGATAAAATGTTCCTGATTTAGTAGACTACATTAAACACTGAAAGCAAGTGCTTCTAAATTCATTTCCATAATCTAAACCAATGCATGGAGTGCATAAATCCGATTGGGATCACAAATAATGCTTGTTTCTACAGACAAAATACAAGGCAAAAGCAAAATATGACAAAATCAAAAATGCCCAAAATAGTGATCAGGTCAAGCAGTAGCTGTGGAGAGAAAACCAGTTTTCAGTTCAATCATCTGATAAAGCTCATTAATCTGAAATGTTAATTCTAGTCCTACCCTCACAATTGAAAAGAACAAAATATATCAAGTGGAGAAAGTAAGGCTTAACATGCTGCATTTAGTCAGAACCAATACAATGGGTTTGTCACATAAAACATGGCCACAAATTAGAGTCATAGCTACTTGTTATAGCATGGGAAAAGGCCCTTTAGCCCATTGTGTCAGCTTGAATAAGAAAGGCCCAGTATTTATTCTCCCTTCTCTTTTCACCAATTAAGTGTGCATAGTTTTCCTTTTGATAAAAATGTATTCAATATCCATGCTCCGATCAATCCCTACCTGCCTGTCCACCTCTGGCAGTAGAAATAGCAGCTGTTGCTGAAAATGTAGCGGCAAAGAAGTGAAAGTCCGTGAGTTAATCAAAGCACGTAGATTCGTGTTCACAAGAATTGATCCAGGTGTTTCAACATCAATCTCTTCCCCTCTGTTCCGCTTCATCTGTCCTGCTTTCAAAATACAAAACCATGAAACGCCTCATTGTAGCTGAAGAGACAAAAAGAAATCACAAAACTAAAAGCTGGCTGTAGGAGTTTTAATATTTAGCACCTGACAGAATTTGATTTAAACTTTTAACCCTTCATGACATAAGCACAAAGCAGTCTTCCTGGAAAAAAGTAGCCTGAAAATATGTTTTGAACATCCAATAATCCAAAAACCAACTTCAAGTGCCTCAACAAAAATAAATAATTTGTGGAGCCAAATATCCCTTTGTGAACAAATGCCTCAATCCTCTGTAAAGGTTACAGCACTGTATTAAGACAACTAGTTGCATGTTTTTCTGAGGGCTCCATCTCAGTCAGTGCCACCCTCCCCAATTCATGCCTCTCCCACTCCCTGAATCTCCAGACTGCTGATAACTCTCCCTCTTGCTGCCACTTTGGCTTTCATATTATCTCTTACAAGAGGAGGGGCATGGATAGGGTAAATAAACATTTCTTTTTCCCAGGGGTGGGAGAGTCCAAAACTAAAGGGCGTAAGTTTATAGCGAGAGGGGAAAGATTTAAAACTAACCTAAGGAGCAGTTTTTACATGCAGAGTGTGGTACATTTATGGAATGAGCTGCCAGAGGAAGTGGGAGACTGGTACAATTACAACATTTAAAAGATATCTGGATGGATATATGAATAGGAAAGGATTAGAGGGATACAGAGCAAATGCTGGCAACTGGGACTAGTCTAATTTAGGATATCTGGTCGGCATGGATGAGTTGGACTGAAGGGTCTGGTTCCATGATGTACATCTTTATGACTTTACGAAGTTTCTTTCTGTATTTCTTATTGCTCAGCTACAGAGGCCTTGGCATATTGAGGATTCAGGAAGAAGTCAGAGAGAGACATGGTCAGAGAGCATTACATGTAGCAAACAAGAGGTTTGGCAAGCAACATCAATTGTAACTGGAGGTTCAAGATGCATAGTGTATCAGAAGCTCAGATTGCAGGATCAATAGCAGCAGCAAGGGTCACAGAGTGAGAAAGACAGTGGTGAGCAGGTCTGAAGTAAAAAATCTGAAGTAAAATACTTCTTTCATGCATTTGAATTTTATTTTAAATCTTATTTTATTTATCAATATGAACCAATATTTATTTCTTTAATTGCACGCAAGGTGGTAGTGGTGAGATGGTTTTTTAAAATTGCTACAGCCCAAGTGGTGTAGGTACATATGTAGACATGATCGGAAGGGATTTCCTTGGCTTTGGCACTGCAAAGTAAAGAAATGACACTGTGATTCCAAGTCAGGATGTGGAGGGAGACTTGCAAGTGTTGGCACTCCTACGCATCTGTTGTTGTAGGTTGTACAGAAGGCAGGTTTGGAAGGCGCTGTCGCAAGACCCTTGGTGAGCTGAAGTAATGCATATTTTACATGGTAAACATTTATGCATTGGTGGCTGAGGCAGTAACCATTTAAGATGGTGGATAGGGTGGAATAAAATACTTGCAATCGTTAAAGTGTTGAGAATATTCTATTACACGCTGCCTTGTAAATGAAGAACAGGCTTCGGAGAGTCAGGAAGCAGTTTACTTGCCTCAGACTTCTCCTTGTGGCCATAACATTTGTATGGCTAGGCCAGTTTAATTTCAGGTTCATAGTAACCACAGAATGTTATATTTCATGTTTCAAGTTCAACTATTTCATATTCATGTACCCTCTGGTTCTACGGATTCCTGGCTGAAAAACAGATGGCCCAACTGTTGTGTATTAAATCCGTGCCTTTGCCCATCTATCATCTCATCCTTTAATAATTTCCCAATTCACCCTTACCTTTGCAAGTTTTATTGAAATTTAGGTTCCTAGTTTCCTGAAGTTCTGAACTAAACCTTTCTCAAAGTCATAATAACATTTTGTCACATTATGATCATCTTTCCCCAGAGCTTCTTTTACGATGTTATTAAACGTGCTTCTCTGCACAATATTTGATCTCATATAGCCCATCCCCCAGTCAATTACATCTTGACCTAGAAAACTGCCTCAATTTTTGTTTAAAAAGGAATGAGTATTTCTTTCTGCCTTGTTACATAATTTTAGTCCTCTAAGCTTAATTTTGTATTCTTTTGTGGGATGTTTGTGTTCCTTGCAAAAAAAAAAGCATCTATTGTTAGTTGACTTTGAAAGGAGGTAGTTTTGGCAGATTATTTCAAAAAAATTGTTGAAGAGTCAAATGCTAAAATTCCTCTTACAAAGGCAGTAAGTTATTTCTAGCATTGCTTTCTGCTCCTTGATGCCTACTCAGACACAAACTAATACTATCTGTTAATTTTTCAAACTAAAATACTTTCTCTATTCTTTTCATTCAAGGAAACCATCCTCCATTTTGCCCATATGCTCTAGAACTGAAATATCCTAGATTATTTAATTCCTAATCATGATCACTCTACAACCACATCTCTGTAACAGCTATTAAAACAAACTTATTAAATATCTGATATGAAAACAAAATACTGCAAACCTGATAGGTATAATCAGAAATGCTTTATGAAACACACCATGCCTTCCTTTTAACATTGCTGTGAAATATCGACACTGTCTCAAATTATAGATACCTCCAGATGACAGGGTGGTTCCAGCAATTTTTTTAAAAATTCATTTTCCAACATCAGCAATATTTAACATTTGTAGATCTATGATGTTCTGTTCCCTTAGGAGCACTATACAAATCTAAGTTGTTGAAATACACCACAAAAACATGACATCCAACAAGTTGTAAGTTACCTGACACTAACATGCATGGTTCCACTGCAAGGAATCAATGACTAAATAAACAGAATATTTTTAAAAGATACTGTGTATGTAAATCAATGGATGAGCAATAAACAGTCCTGATTATTGTTTTTAACCCATGCTCTGTATTTCCAGAGGCACAAAGTATAATTTCATCTTTAGGCCATAAATAGTTGGGCACTTTGTGGAACATAGCATTTTAAAACAACATTTCATTCTCCAAGATTACAACAGATACATTATCCTAAAAAGTAACAAAAATCACTTCTTACCTGTGCTTGGCCTTCTCAGGGCTCTGAAATGCTGTCCAGGTTTCCGGTTCAGGCTAGACCTACACTGAAGTTTATTCATTTCTGTTCTGTTGTATTGTGTGCTCCCTGAAGTCACTGTGCAGGAACTAATGCTAGATGCACTGCTTGACTCACCATCGGTGTGCTTTGCTGCAAATGCTGAAAAATAAATACTACTTTACTCAATTGTGTAACTCTAAAAACTGAAAAGAGGAGGACATAAAAGGAAACTATGATCTTGATCTATGGCAGTTAGTGTCTCAATTTCAGATCTGAACAAGATTGAAGAAAACTAAACATGAGCAAACTGGCCATTAATATGCTAAACATTTTGCCGCTCAAAAGAAATCCCAATTCTTTGATTTAACAAGATTACCAGAGAAAGAAATACAGCAAATTAAGTGCTTACTTTAAAAAGCGAGACATCCAAATTTGGATGTACACAAAAATCTGACAATTGAACTATACAGGTATTATTTAGATCAATTACTTTCACTATTTCTAGCATTGTTTTCTGTCCCTTGATTTCTACTCAAACACAATTCTATAGATTAATTTTTCAAACTATAATCCTTTCTCTATTCTCTTTATTCTAGTAATGTTAACTTCTTAAAAGTAAACTCTTGAACAAGGAATTAATATACTTACAGAGCAAAGTCTATTAATATTTTGTTAGAAGGTACTTAGTGTACTTTATCCAAATGAGCGAATCTGGAATTTCACGTTTTTTTTTCATTCACTTGTGCAACATGGGCATCACTGGGTGGCCAACATTTAATACCTGTCCTTAGCTACCCTTGAACTGAGTGGCATGCTAGGCCAGTTTACAGCAGTTGAGAGTCAAGCACTGTGTATTTTTGGCAAATGTAGGCAAGAGAGGTGAGGATGGCAGATTTCCTTCCCTGAGGTGAACCAAGTGAGTTTTTCCAACATTCAGCAATGGTTTCATGGTAGATTCTGAATTCCAGACTTTTAAAAAAAAAATTGAATTCAAATTCTAAATGGCAGGATTTGAACCCAGGTCCCGAGAACATGGAGCTGAGTTTATGGATTGATAGTCAAGCAATAATACCACAAGGCCACTGTCTCCCCTTTTATACTCATGTAAACTGAAATAACACAAAGAATGCAACAAACGTATTGGAGCAGAGTGCCTCTTCAGAGGCTAAAAGCTTGTCCTCTATTATCCGAAAACAATACTGTAATAGAAAATTGTGCTAAAGTAATCAAATACCCAAAAGTCATAGGAAACAAAACAGTTGAACAAGTGGCAACATTACAATTTTACCATGAGCTCCTCCATTCATAACACTTTCTGACTAAAATATAGATCACACTACCACTGACATGCTTCCAGAGTTGTATTTCTATTCTCAAAGTAAAATAGGCTTTCAGCTAGTTTATGTAAAGTCCTCCACCACCTAGAGTCCACAGTATTTTATTGAAGGATGGCAGATTTCCTTCCAGATGGATTTTTACAAGAATCAGTAGTGGTTACACTATTATTAGACTAACTTTTCATTCCAGATTATTTTTTTCCCTTTTTATTGAATTTAAATTTCACCATCTGCCATGGTGGATTTCAAACGCAGACCCAGTACGTGAGCCTGGGGTTCTGGATTATTCATGCAGCGACACCACTACACCACCATTTATGTCTCCATCGTCTTGCTGTAGACAGATATGAATTACAGGGTTTTGGCCAAGCAACAGTAAAGGAAACAGCAAGATCCAAGTCAGCAAGGTGGGTTTGAAGATAGCTTGCAGGTGGTGCTGTTCCCATACATCCACTGCCACTTCCCTTCCAGGTGATAGCTTCCAGACCTGCAACCTGTTTTTATTTTAAATTGTACAACTACTCTGGACAACCTGTGAGCTGCTTTCTTGAGCCACTGTTGTCTCTGGAGTGCAGGGAGCCACACTGTGTGGTTAAGAAAGGTGTTTCAGGATTCTGAAACAGTTAACAATGAGATAATGGCAATATAATTGCAAGTCAGGACGGTATGAATCTGGATAGAAACATGCAGGTAGTGGCAGTCCCAAGGGGTTAGATTGCAATGAGTTTGGTTTTACCTAGGTGTGCTTTCTCACAGAAAACAGCTTTGAGAAGAAGTGAGAGCAATCCGTCAGGAACTACGTACATGCAGCGAAGGGTCATCAAATTTCAAGGCTGCTTCTGACATGGAGTAACTTAGCAAAAGTGAGGCCCATGCTTGAACTAAAGTGATCTCAAATATGAGGCACTTAATCAGAGCTGGAGGGTCACTCAGTCGGATGCTAGTGAAAGAATTCCCAATAAATCTCCTTCTTGAAAAATAGCAGGAATCTAAAGAAGAGGAGAGAATTTGAGAGTTGTGACACTTTTTAAAATTCATTTTGTGGGATGTGGGCGTCGCTGGCTGGCCAGCATTTATCGTCTTTCCCTCAATACCCTTGAGAAGGTGGGAACGAGCTGCAGTCCACCTGCTGTGTGTCGACCCAAAATGCCAATAGGGAGCAGATTCCAGGTTTGTGGCCCAGCAACAGTGCAAGAATGGTGATACATTTCCAAGTCAGCATGGTCAGGGGCTTGGAGGGGAACTTAGAGCTGTTGATGCTCCTGTCTATCTTCTGCCCTTGCCTTTCTTGATGGAAGTGGTTGTGGGTTTTGAAGGTGCTATCTGAGGACCTTGGATGAATTTCTGCAGTATATCTTGTAAATAGTACACACTGCTGCTGCTGAGTGTTGGTGGTGAAGGAAGTGGATGTTTGTGAATGTGGTGCCAGTCAAGTGGGCTGCTTTTTCATTGGATTGTGTCAAGCTTCTTGACTATTGTTGGAGCTGCACTCATGCAGGCGAGTGGGGAGTATTCCATCATAGGCCTGTTTTCCACCTTGTAGATGAACAGGCTTTGGGGAGTCAGGAGGGGAATTATTCACTGCAGTATCTCCAGTCTCTGACCTGCTTTTGCAGTCACTGCGTTGACGTGGCAAGTGCAGTCGAGTTTCTGGTCAATAGTGACCTTCAGGATGTTGGTGGTGGGGCAGTGATGTTAACACCATTGAATTTAAGGGTCAGTGATTGGATTGTCTCTATTGGCGATAGTCATAGCCTGGCATTTGTGTGGCACAAACAAGACTTACCATTTGTTAGCCTAAGCCTGGGTATTGTCCAGATCTTGGTGCATTTGTATATAGACTACTTCAGTATCTAAAGAGTTGAGAATAGTGCTGAACATTCAGCAATCATCAGCAAAATCCTAACTTCTGACCTAATGATGGAGGGAAGGGTCACTGATGAAGCAGCTGAAGATGTCTGGACAATAGGCACTACCCTAAGGAACTCTTGCAGAGATGCTGGAGGTCAGTCATGTCAGCTCCACAACAACGACCATCTTCTTACGTGCCAAGTAATGACCCCAACTAGCAGACAGTTTGGTCCCTGATAGCCACGGATTCCAGTTTTAGCAGCACTCCTTGTTGCTACACTAGGTTGGATGCAGCCTTGACATCAAGTGCTGTCACACTCACCTCATCTCTGGAATTTAGCTTTTTTGACCAAGTTTGGAATGAGGTCAGGAGCAGAATGGCCCTGGCAGAACCCAAACTGGGTGTCACTGAGGTTATTGTTGAGCGGGTGTTGCTTGATCGCATTGTTGATGATACCTTCCATCACTTCACTGATGATTAAGAGGAAACTAATGGGCTAGTAATTGGCTGGGTTAGATTTGTCACTTGTTTGTTTTTTTTATGTACAGGATATACCTGGGCAATTTTCCATATTGTTCAGTCGATGTCACCGTATTGGAAGAGCTTGGCTAGGGGAGCAGCAAGCTCCAATGGATTGTTTAATCGTCCACCGCCATTCACAATTGGTTGTAGCAGGATTGCAGAGCTTAAATCTGATCCAGTGGTTGTGGTATCATTTGGTTCTGTTTATGACTTGCTGCGTATGCTGTTTAGCATGCAAGTAGTCCTGCATGATAGCTTCACTAGATTGACACTTCATTTTCAAGTGTGCCTATAGTTGCTCCTGGCATGACCTCCTGTAATCTCCATTGAACCAGGATTGATCCCTTGGCTCGAGGGCAATAGTTGAGTGGGGAATATGCTGGACCATGAGGTTGTAAATTGTGCTGGAGTACAATTCTGCTCCTGTTGATGGCCCTGAGCACCTCAGTAATGCCCAGTCTTGAATTGCTCGACCTATTTGAAGTCTGCCCCATTTAGCACAGTGATCGCACCACAAAACATGATAGAGATTATTCTCAATGTGAAGACAGGATTTTATCTCCAACAGGACAGTGCTGTGGTCACTTTTATCATGAAAAGATGCATCTGCAGCCAGCAGATTGATATGGATGAGGTCAATTATGTTTTTCCCTCTTGTTGGTTCCGTCACCACCTGTTGTAGACCCAGACTAACAGCCATGTCCTTTCAGACCCAACCAGCTCAAATCAGGATTGCTGCTTCCGCCAAGCCACTCTTGGAGGACATTGAAATTCCCCACCCAGAGTACATTTTCTGCCCTTGCCATCCTCAATGCTTCCTCAAAATGTGTTTCAACATGGAGGAGAACTTCCAGTTGACTTCAAACATTATATTTCATTTTCATTCTATGCTATAACTCTGCTTGTTTACTTTTATAACACATTCACACTTTTCTTATAGGAATTTGCTTAGCAAAACAATGATTGCATGGGGAAAAAAATTAACATTTCTACACAAGCATTCTGCATTTTACCTGAAGCTGATTCCACATGCTCTCCATTTACTTTCAGTGGTGTCAGCACAACTCTTGGAATGGATTTGCTCATCATCACCGGAACTCCAATCTTCTTTTTTGGCTGTTGCTTTACAAGCTGTTTACATGTCATTAAATGAAAAGCTTTAGCACATACTTTTAAATATAAAGTTCGAAGAACTATCTTGATTTGAGACTGCGAAAGGCACAATGTCCCAAGGTGTTGCACAGGCAACAAAGCATGTTCACTGTTAAAATCTAAGGACCTACAGCCAATTTATAATAAACCAAATCTGAACAAAGAAGTTAAACAAATGAGCATGCGAAGTTCATTAGAAGAGGGATGAATATTAACCAGGACACTGGCACACTCTTTCTGAATAGTGTTACAGGATTTCTTACAATCAAAGATGAAGCCTCGGTTTAATGTTGCATCTTAATGCAAAACAGCAGCATTCTGTCAGCGCTGCATTAATGAGTCAGTCTATAGCGTACACTGAAGTGTTCTGGTGTAGCTTTTGCACATTCTATGCTGACTCAGAGGCAAGAATGCAATCACTGAACCAAGCAAGTTAAAACTAAGTCTCACGATTCTGCTCATGTTAGATCTCCAACTTGCAACTTTAGTATGATAGCATAAAACTGACTCCAGACAAAAAAAGCGTATGGAAATTCTCTTCATTGGTTAGTCTCTTCCTATCTACTTCACTAATTTATCAGAACAAGTAGGATATGATTTCAGATCTGTTGTTTACATTAACGTTGCAGTGTTAATAGCTAGGACACACATGTTCCATTACTGATCCACGTATGCTATTACTAGATTTTACTGCACTTCCCACAGGAACAGGAGTAGGCCATTCAGTTGCTTCAGCCTATTCCATTATTCAATGAGATAATGGCTGATCTGCAGTCTAACTCCATATACCTCCCTTTGCCTTAATACTTATGCTTAGCAAAAATGTATCTATCTCAGATTTAAAATTAACAACTGATCTAGCATCAGCTGCCATTTGTGGAACAAAGTTCCACCCTTTGTGTGGTAGAAGTGCTTCCTCACATCTCCCCCGAGTTACATGGCCTTAATTTGTAAACTATATGCACTAGTTCGAGAATCTTCAACCCAGAAACAAAGTAGAACAAAACAAAGATTTGCCTAAAAAAGGAAAATAAGCACATTAAGAACAGAAACTAATAACCACATGTCCATGCTGCATTTTTTGAAAAAAAATTCCCTCATGACACAAAGTAAAGATGAGTCGACAATCACGTGAAATATGCAACCCAAGCCTTGGCTATATGAAGTTGCATCTTAATGCAACATGCAACATCTCTCCATTTGAAATCACATTTCATTTTCACTATTTTGCCAGATTTAAACTTGGAGCCTGGAGGCTTGTAGAAGATTTCACCCCATGGAAAAATTCCCTTTCCAATAATACTGATTAAATCTTAATCTTGATAACCGATATGAATACTGACTATTTCAAGTAACCGATGGAGCCAAGCTGAATTAGAATTAATTGTGCAACTTTTCATTGAAGCGAGAGAGTCAGGAAAGCTTCTGTCAATATATTAAAAGAAAATGCTGATAATACAACTGGTATGATTGCATTTGTGGTGAGAGAAACAAAGTTAACTCTTCAGATCTGTGACTGGTCATCTGAGCTGGGCAAAATCAGACAAATATAATCAATTTTCCACGTGTGAGGAGACAGGGATCAGGGAGAGGGTGGGCAAACCATCAGAAGATTAAGTTCATAATATGACAGTGAGAAGAAATTCAAACGACAAAGGGTGTAAAAAAAGGGCAAGGGAGCATTCCCAAGAAAGGATTACATATGTCAGCTTTCCTAAAGTTAAACAAATCACTAAAAATATACATAAAGGCCACTATGTCAAACATAAAAGTTAATTCGTCATTTCCTTCTCATTTATCTGTAGGGTAAAATGGCTTGTAAAAGTCAAATTTTCAGTTTTTGGGATATCACTGACAGGCACAATTGGATGCCTATCCATAACTGGCTTTAAAAATGTTGATGGTTTCACTCACTGGTTTGCAAGATCACTTTTGGCAGGCAGGTGGACAAGAGAGTTCAATCTCAAATTTAAAATTTGAAATTTGAAATTGAAGTCATCCATCTTGGTATGGAGAGTTGTAAGTACATATGAACTCTAAGGAATCAGCAATTCAGCCTCAAGACTGCTCCAAAATTCAATTCAATTCAATTATGGCTGATCTCATCACAGCCTCAACTCCACTTTGCTGCACACACCCCATAAATCTTCAACACGTTACTAATTAAAAATCTATGTCCTCCTTAAATTTACTCAGTGTCCCGACATTCACCAAAGTTAGTGACTTCCATAGCTTCACAACCCTTTGAGAGAATTAACTTCTCATTTGTCTTGAATCTACTACTCCTTTTCCTAAAACTATAACTTTTCCTTCCAGATTTCCCCACAAGAGGAAACATTTTTGCTATATCTACTTTGTCAACCCTTTTAGCATCTTATTGTCTTTGACAGTCACTCACTAACAACTACAATTGACCACCTATAACCTTATGTACCTCAGTTAGATCACCTTTCATGTATCAGATCAGGAAAGGAAAATGCAGTTCTTACCGTGGAGGGCCAAGCAAGTGGTCAATTTTTTAAAATCAAATATTGAATTTGGAAACTTTGATCACTTTAATCTCAGTTTAAATAGTTTTTTTTAAAATCTGATCGAGATTACTGTCCAAGTTCCTGGTGACCACATTTGGCAGCACAGCATTTACAGGCATTCTGCCCAACTGTATTAAGCCAATGATTATGTCCACATGATACAATGAATGACCAACAAATACAATTAATCAGGCTCCATCATACTTGGGTGAGTTGGTAACAGACTAGAAAACATGACAACTTCAGGAAGATAGATGTTAGTTGTTCAGTACTCTATTATTAGACTAAATCTCCCAGGTAATTGGACAAAAACTCCATATTCAGAAGCAATAGTTGGAAACTTTCTACATATTATAATTGCTATACATCAATACAGATGAAAATAGTAACAAAATGCAGAAATGCTATACTGTAACTATAACAATTCCAATTAACTTAGGATAGATCTTGTTACATTCAACAGTGAAGGGCAAACAAGTGTGACCAGTCAGCCAATAAAACTTGTACCCATTTCACGATTCACTTAATTTTCCCAATTGGAAGCCCAAACAGTTTGACTTGGCAAGATGCATGAAATGACCAGCTAAAAACTTTAAAATGATAGAATGGTCCAGAAAAATACTTAAAACAATATTTAACTCAATCGTTTTACCTTAATGCAAACGTTTCTATAAATACCTTCAGGACTTCCAAATGCACTGTATCAAGAAAGCTAGATTCTTCTATTGCAAATATGTGCAAATTCGATAGGCACAACCTCTTCCCAATACCTAACAGAAATCTTGATTTTAATGTGCAAATTACCCCATTGAATGACACTTCATATAGATTTACCAAGGAATAAATTAGAGCAACTACATCCAATCAATTTATATTCTAACCAATTCTGCAGCATCTCTGTGTCAGAGCAGTGTATAATGTTTGTTTTATTTTAACATTTTCTAATCAACCTGTTCAGAGTTCAGTTTCTCTGAGGCAGGTGAGACTTGAACTCTGGCCTCCTGGTTCAGAGGTAGTGCATAATACTTTAAATAATGGAAAAATCAATATCCCTTGTACTTGATTTAATGGAAAACAATTGATCAATTGGGTGTCCTATTCCAATAATTTTATTGTTCAAGGCAATGCTAGATCCAAGTCCTGCAATTCTTTATCTGACAACACATGAAAGCAATCTCAACCTTACACTGCAGCAGTTCAAGACATGTTCTCAAAGCAACCTAAGAATAAGCAATAAATATTGGCTTTTCCAACAATGCTCGCATTGAATATAAATTTACTTTTTTAAAACAGGTGTTCTATTACAACCTGCAATCATTATTGTCTATGGATTACAGTATAAACCATGCCAAGCCAAAGTTCCCTCTAAGCTGTGTGGTTGTGCAGATGCCGGAGAGGTTTTGTGCGTACTGATAAGCGTGCAAGTTCTCATGTGCAGGTTGCTGCCATGCATGTATCTGAAGTCCACACATTGGAAATAAATTAGGGGGAAACACAGATGGCTACCCCACATTCATGGGTGAAGACTGGCATTTTATAATTTTTTTTTATATTTACATTCTTTTACTTAGATTACTTAGATTATTTAGATTATTTAAAAGTATACAGCATCTTTAGTTGGATGGCAATTCAGTTGAATTATACACATGTTAAATATTATTCAAGAATAAACTAATACCTTAGGACAAGAAAAAATTCAAGAAAGTACTTGCAAAGCTTGTGGAGTTCTACATTTGGAAAAACAATAAATCCACTTCATAGTTATTACATATAAAAACTAGGTCAGCTCTTCAGTTACTGTAATAGCCCTTTTAGATGCAGTGCAGCTATGTACCAATCGTAAATCCTACTAAAATACTGTTAAGTAACAAGAGTCTGGGGAAGAAACCAGAAAGCCATTCAATACTATCTTACAAGAACTCAAAAATCAGTGGCAGATAAATGATTACTGAAAAATGGAAATGTTATCAATATACTTTAAAAAACAGCAGATACTACTGTCTGAAAAGTTTTCAAGCAAGAATATGGAGTTTTAACATTTCCTAAAATATACTGATCAAGAATGGTTTCAACTGCAGCACAATTTATCTCAGAGCTTCACTTACCTGCTGAGTTGCTTTGTGGCTGTTGTGTTTGCCAGGGGACACCTGTTTGCCTTGATGATCAGTGGAACATGATGCATTTGAAGAACTTTCATCAGACACCGGTGACACTAATTATGGAGTGAAAAAAATTAAGTGTTTAGACTGCCGCCGTCCTTGTGTTCCTCGTACACTCTGCATTTCACTAATAATGGCATTAGAATTGATAGGTTCAATCATAACTCAAAGCAATTTATTCCACATTGTTTTAAAACCTAAATCAGTTTTCTTTGTTTCTTTGTATGAAAAATGTTTTCAATGTGAAATACAAAATTGCATAAAATTCACCAAGATGTGTAAACATCTGTTAGTGTAAGCATTCTAATTCCACTGTGTGCTCAGGAAGCCTCCGGAAATGCATCAACTTTATGCCTTGGATATTTTTATTTCTCTTTCAGGCCTTTGTGCTTCTATCACTCTTCAGTACAAGTTGAAGACCAACAGATAAATCCACAGTTCAGATGATAAGACCAGCTCACAGCCCTAGTACCTCTGAGCCCTTCAATACATTCCCTTAAAAAGTTAAATAGTTTCCATCTCAACCTCCTCTGGCAAAAGTTTTCCAAATTCTAACAACCTCATTACAAAATAAATTTCTTCTGACAGTTTCTCTTGATTCCTTTACGGCAAACTTCCAACTGAAGACATCTCATTGACTCCACAGCGGAAAATCCTCTCAATTTATGCAATTAGTTGGACATCACTGTTTTGAACATTTACGGCCTCAAACAAAAGTCTCCACATTTCACAAGTCAACCATCACGTACCATCATTTTCCTCACCCGTGGTACTGGTTTCATTAGAGTCACAGCTTTCCAAATCAGGTCCATCATCATAACCTTCACCATCACCAATGGGTACATTTTTGGACCACAGGAGCGCATCTTTCTGAATGAATAGAATTTGTTTTTAAAAAGTCAATTATTCACTGAATGAGCAAACAAAAATCAAGCTATAAATTAAAGATGGAAAATAGCAAAATGCTGCATAACAAAAAGGTTTACTATTCCCGAAACATTTACTTCTAATATGTTAATATTTTTTCTGCTAAACTGTTTCAAATAGCATAGAAAAGATATTTCAAATGAACATGTATCCCTCATTTCTGTTAGAAGAATGAAATGTACATATACATACATACATACATAGACATACAATAAAAAGCGAAAGATGACATCAGGACATCTGAAATTTCCTTTCAGTTCTGAACCATTAGGTTCATACAAAAGCAATACCCCTTATATAATTTTGGCTGCATTTTTGAAGCAATATACAAATTAAAGACTTTAACCACAGCAAAATAAACAGTATAAAAAGTTTCCAAACAGCTTTCCTAAGATTGTTAGTCACAGATTACATCTCCCCAATCAAGCAATGGTTTTGGTGAGGGGGAGAAGTTAGTACCTCTGAGTCAAATTAGCAACAGAAGGAAATCCTCGATTTGTATGCGCACATTCAATATGTGAAACCCCTAAGCAGTGTCTTGTTCCGAAAATGAGACAATCTCTTAAACATTTTTAAAAAACTGATTGATTTGCTCCCCCTCAAAACAATGCTGGAGATCCACTCAAGATACATATCTATAAAAAGTCGTGAATCTATCACACTTTGATAAAGAAAAGCTTGTAAACTCTTAAATATTCGCCACTCCAATTACACATGATATTAAATTTTATTCATGCAAGCAATATCAAGTACTCTTTATGTATAGACAAAAAAATAATTCTGTGGATACTTGTAATTGAAAAAAAATGTTGGAATAGTCCAATATCAGCAGAAGAAGAGATGTGTGATGATGTTGCCCTTTACCAAGATTATTCTGTCCTTCGTTTTCCCCCCCCCCCCCCCTCCCCGTTTGAGGGTAAATCCACAAACATCTGGGAGTATTTCAAATGGCAGTTGCTAGGAATTGAGGAGCAGCATATTCCTGTAAGAATGAAGGATAGGGATGGCAAGTTACATGAACCTTGGATGACCAAGGATGTTGTGACGTCGGACAAAAGAGAAAGGAAGCATATTTAAAATCCTGGAAGATGGGAACTGATGAAGCCCTTGAAGTATATGAGGAAAGTAGGAAATAAGATAAGCAATGAATTAGAAGGGCTAAAAAAAGGGTCATGAAAAGACATTACCAAACAAAATTAAGGAGAAGCCTAAGGGTTTTTACACAAGAGCGTAGCCAAGGAAAGGATTGGCTCACTCAAGGACAAAGGACGGAATCGGTGTGTAGAGCTAGAATAGGTAGGTGTGGTGCGAAACGAATTGTTGGTGTCAGTATTCACAAAAGAGAAGGAATGATCTCAGGGAAGAAACTGTCGAATTTCTAAGCTAAGTTGCTATTAAAAGAGGAAGAGATGTTGACTGTCTTAAAAAAATATGACGGTAAATGAGTCCCTGAGTACTGATGGGATCTATCTATCCCAGAGTATTGAAGGGAGGCAAAAGAACAAATTGCTGGAGCAGTAGATTGGATTAGATTAGATTCCCTACAATGTAGAAACAGGGCATTTGGCCCAACGAGTCCACACCGACCCTCCAAAGAGTAACTCACACAAACCCATTCACCTAACCTATATGTACCACTGACTAATACACCTAACATTATGGGCAATTCAGCATAACCAATTCACCTGACCTGCACATCTCCGAATTGTTGGAGTAAACCGGAAACAGACGGGGGGGGGGGAGGGGGAAGAACGTGCAAACTACACACAGTCACCCAGGAATTGAACCCGGGTTCCTGGTGCTGTGAGGTAGCAGTGCTAACCAATCAGCCACCCTCTAACAGACATTTTTGTATCTTCTTTGGCCAGAGGCAAGGTCCCAGAGGACTGGAGAGTAGCCATTGCAGATCCATTGTTTTTAAGAAAGGTAGCAGGGATAATCCAGGAAATTACAGACCTGTCAGCCTCATGGCAGTGGTAGAGAAATTATTGGAAAAGATTCTCAGGGACAAGATCTATATGCATTTAGAGGCAAATGGATTTATTAGCGATAGGCAGCATAGTTTTGTGCAGGGGAAGTCGTGCCTCACGAACTTGATTGACTTTTTTTTCCAGGAGGTGATGAATGAGGGAAAAGCAGTTGATGTTGTCCACATGGATTTCAGTAACGCCTTTGACAAGGTCTCTCATGGCAGACTGGTACAAAAGGCAAAGTCACATGGTATTGGGATGAGCTGGCAAGATGGATACAGAACTCCTCAGTTAAATGAGACAGATGGTAGTGGAGGAATGCTGCTTTTCAAAATGGAGGGTTGTGACTAGTTGTGCTCCACTGTGTTAGGATCTCTTCTGTACGTGGTCGACATACATGATTTGGAGGAAACTTTAGCTGGTCTAATTAGTAAGTTTGCAGATGATACAAAGAGTGGTGGAGTTGGGGATAGTGAGGAGGCTTGACAGAAGATACAGCAGAATATGGGCCAGTTGGAGGCATGGGCAGAGAAATGGCAGAAAGAGTTTAATCTGGACAAATGTGAGGTGATCTATGTTGGAAGATCAGGTATAGGTGGAAATTAAACAGTGAATGGTAGAACCCTTAGGTGTATTGATATGCGGAGGGATCTGGGTGTACAGATCCACAGATCACTGAAAGTGGCAGCACAGGTAATAAGATAGTAAAAGAGGCCATGGCATGCTTGCCTTCACTGGAAGGGACATTTGAGTATAAGAATAGGCACATTGTGCTGCAACTTTACAGAACTTCAGTTAGGCCACAGTTGGAATATTCCGTGCAATTCTGGTCACCACACTACCAGAAGGATGCGGATGTTTTGGAGAGGTTACAGAAAAGCTTTATCAGGATACTGCTTGGTATGGGGGAATTTTAGCTATAAAGAAAGGTTGGATAGACTGATTGCATTTTCACTGGAACACATGAGTTTGAGGGGTGACCTGGCATGGATGGCCAAAGGGCCTGTTCCTGTGCTATACTGCTCTCTGTTCTTGTTCTTCACATAAAACGAATGTAGTGGGAAGTGGGAATAGGTGGAATAAAAGAAAAATTCTGACACAGGGACGACTGAATCAGATCCACGCATTCATGTAAAGTGGGTTACTTTCTTGTAAATAAATGAGAAAATAGAAGACATGAGGTGCAAGGGAGTGGGATAAAAGTGTGTGCACCACAATGAAATACAAATGGTACAGACCTGATTGTCAATTTATGAGAACAAGATCTTGACCATTTGGCCATCAGTTAACATCCAATTACAATTCAGGAGCTGAATGCTGATAACATAATAATTAATGTGTCATGCTTCAAAGCAGGATAACTTTGAGATGGAGAAAAGGAGGAAAAAAACAACACAAAACAAACAAATGAAAGGAAAGGTATATTGCAGCGAATTGAAGGCAACCTCAAAGGCAACCATGCACGCCTACGAAATTCTTGTGCCTTGTTCCCTGAGTGATAGAAATGAAGATCAGCTGCATGTCATCAGAGAATGTCATGAAGATGCTTTCTTACATGATACAAACAAAAATGCCTGCTTGGGTGTTTTTTTAATTTAAAGATCCCAAAGGTCATTTTAGATATGGAAACTCAGCTTACTTATTTACCCAGGAACCCATCAAAGTCATTGTGGCATGAGAAATAACTCCAGGTGTTTGTATTTATGCTTTGAAGATCATTACAAAGTCATTCTTTGGATGAAGAACTTCTCAATTATAAGAAAAACAATTTTTAATATCACTAACAAGTTTTTTCTTAATTATAAAGCCAAGTTCCTTCAATTTTTCCTCAGGATTTAGATAGTTCACATTAGTTATCAGCCTCACAACAGTCCTCTACACCAACATCCTTCTGTATGTATCTCACGGATTTATAGGAAATCAAATAATTGCGTATGGTGCAGCTTCACATGGTTTACTTTTGCTGGCTCACAAGTCATGCTGTCACTTTCATGCCATCAGTATTGTTCATCTTAAGAGCTAGAATTCATTATTCAGAGTCTTAATGTCTACACAGCTTCCAAGTCTTCAAATTCTTCCTCATTTTCAGCCAAGATGAATTACTGTAGAGTTCTGAACTATTCATCAGACTTGCCACAGGGAAACCCTCCATTTCTTCCAGGTTATCAGTAGACAGAACTTGAAACAGAGGAACCAGATGGTAGTTTGCATGATCCCAGAGAAGAACAGTGCAATAAAAGCAGAAAGACTTTAACAAAAAGGGGTGCTGATAAATCAAGATTAGAATTGACAAGACTGGGTTCAGGTTAGAATTTAATCCAGTTATTCCCATTATGCCACCTAAATGATTATCCACTATATTTGCTTCTTTACTGACTTAAGACCATTGAAGGAGATTGGCAAGAATATGAGCAGTAGGATGGTGGATGTGGAAGCTAAGGCAGTCACTAGCAAATTCTCAAGTTGTGACAAACAACTCAGAAAAGAACCTATAGCAGCATTCTGGGTTCACTGGCATCTTGTGCGCTGCAGTGGCTCAAGAAGATGGCTTGTCACCTTCTCAACAGCAATTTGGGGTACTGTCCTTACCAATGACTCTTGCGTTTCAAACAAATTCGCAACTTTTGTGCTACTGTTCCAAAACGTACAACAAATAGGCCACCAGATTTCTGGGTATTATAGCTTGAAAAAAATAAAAAATGTTACAAGCATGACCACCTCCAATAAATTCATATTGCATTTTCTCTTAATTAAAAGATCTTAAAATATACATATTACATACATATATAGGAAACCACATGCTGGGTACAAGAAGAATTTATTCAAGAGTATCTAATGCCAGAATTACTGAAGGGAAGGTTCAGAGTTCAACACAGTTTCACAATCCAATATTAATAGTTATAGACATTTTTAAAATTCTCTTCAGAACATACGTATCATTTGTTGTATATTATGGAATATGAATTAATTATCACTGACTGTCTTTTAGGTGAACAACTCCACTGTCAGGTTTATAGTTGACGAAACAATATGGCATTGATCATGATCAATTATGAAAAAAAATTAACTTTGAACTTAAAAATCTGCTCCTTTCAATTCCCTTCAGAACGAATTTCAATAAAATCATGTCTCATTTTTCTAACCCTCATGACTATAAACCCATCCTTTGCTCATAAAACAAAGAACTGTTCAACACAAGAACAGGTTACTTGGGCCACCAAACCTCAACTACACATGATGCCTTTTTAAACTAAACATTTTTGACTCTGGCAGTCTGTATTCCACTATACCCTGCTCATTCCTATGTCTGTCAAAATGACTCTTAAGTATTCCTATTATATCTGATTCAAGCACCTTCTCTGCCAGTATTTCCAAGCACTCAGAACACTGTCTTAAAAAAAAATGTCTCTCACATCTCCTTTATACTCTCCTCCTTTTAGCTTACATGTATATCCCATAGTAATTGACTGTCTATCCGGAGAAAAAGACTCCAACAATCCATTCTATATATGCCTCTCATCATTTTGCAAGCATCCATGAGGTCACCCAGCAGCTTGAGGTTAAAGTCAAATTTGTTCAATCTCTCTTGACAGCTGACATACTCCAAACAGTCAATATTCTGGTAAACCTTTTCCGTACCCTCTCCAAAGCCTCCACGTCTTTCTGGTAGTGTGGTGACCATAACTGGACACAATATTCCAAACGTGACCTAATGCAGCTCTATACAGCTGGGACATGACTCGCCAATTTTTATACTGTCTGTCCTGACCTATGAAAGCAAGCATGCTATAAACCTTCTTGACCACCTTACCCACTTGCGTGGCCACTTTCCGAGAACTGTGAACATGTACACTTTGGTCCTTCTGACTAAGGGCTCTGTCATTTACTATATACTTCCTCCCTATACGAGACCTTCAAAATGCATCATCTTGCATTTGACCAGATTAAATTCCATTTCTCTGACAAAGTCTGCAGACTATGTATATATCCTGCTGCATCCTTTGGCAATCTTTACCATCACAGCTTTCCTGATCTTTGGGTCATCCGCAAACTTACTGATCAGGCCAGCTCCATTCCCCGGCATATCCGGGAGGGGGAGTGTTATCTGGACGCTTTGTTTCAGGAGGCAGTCACACCCAGTAGATTAAATAATTCAAATTCAGTTAGTGATACGGAACAACAGGGTATGACTGTAAGCGAGGCCGGGTTGGGGGACTTTACCTTGTCCAACTGGTATGAGATTTTTGCTCCCTGTATGGAGGAAAAGGGCTGTGGACAGGGTGAGGCAGCTGACCACGACACCATGGTGCAGAAGGCCATTCAAGAGAGGGGAGCAAAAAGACAAATAGTTGTTATAGGCGATTCTATAATTAGGGGGGACAGATAGTATCCTTTGCGAGCCACAACAGGAGTCCTGCTTGCCCAGTGCCAGGGTGCAGGATACCTCCAACTGGCTTGAAAGGATATTGGAGCGGGAGGGAGAAGATCCAGTTGCGGTGACCCATGTCGGTACTAACAACATAGGCAAGACTAGGAAGGAGGACCTGTTTGGGGAGTATCAAGCACTAGGAAGGAAGTTGAAGAACAGGTCCTCGAGGGTTAATCTCTGGATTACTGCCAGAGCCACATGTTAATTAGCATAGGGTTAAGAAAATTGGGGAAGTAAACATGTTGCTAAGAGACTGGTGTGGGGAAGAGGGATTCTATTTCATGGGACATTGGCATCATTTCATGGAACCGGAGCGATCTGTACCGACGGGACAGTCTCCTACTGAGCAGATCTGGAACCAGTGCTCTGGTGTAATCTTGAGAGTTTTGGGGGGGGGGGGGGGGGGAAGAAGAGAAGAAGCTACAGGGAGTATGGGGTCAAGTAAAAAGATATCCAGCAGGTTAGCATGTGTGCGGGGTTTAAGTTCAAGGCAGACTAGGCATGAAGCAAAAAGTAAGGATAACTTAGAACAGAGATTTTGGAACCCACGAGAATAAGAAAATTAGCATTATGGCACTTTACCTGAATGCTCATAGTATTCATAACAAAGTAGATGAATTAATAGCACAAATCATAGTGAATGATTATGATGTGATAAGCATCACAGGGACATGGTTGCAGGGGGTTCAGGACTGGCAGTTAAACATCCAAGGATTTATAACTTATCGAAAAGACAGGGAGATGAGCAGAGGGGGCGGGTGGCCTTGTTAGTTAAGGATGAAATTAAATCTATGGCACTAAATGACATTGGGTCAGATGATGTGGAGTCTGTGTGGGTGGAACTGAGGAACCACAAAGATAAATAAAAAAAACACAATGGGAGTTATGTACAGACCTCCCAGCATTGGTCAGGACCAGGGGCACAAGATGTCCCAGGAAATAGATAGGGCATGTCAGAAAGGCAAGGTCACAGTGATCATGGGGGACATCAGTATACAAATGGATGAGTGAATAATGTTTCCCATGGATCCAAAGAAAGGGAATTCATGGAATGCTTACAGGATGGCTTTTTGGAACAGCTTGTGACGGAGCCCACGAGGGAGGAGACTATTCTGGACTTAGTGCTATGTAATGAGCCAGACTTTATAAAAGATCTTAAAGTAAGGGAATACTTAGGAGACAGCAATCATAATATGGTAGAGTTCAGTCTGCAGTTTGAAAATTGGATGTAATGGTGTTACAGTTAAATAAAAGTTAATTACGGGGCATGAGAGAAGAACGGACAAAAGTTGACTGGCAGTACAGCCTAGTGGAGAAGACAGTAGAGCAATAATGGAAGGAGTTTCTGGATGTAACTGGGGACACAGAACAGAGATTCATCCCAAAGAAAAGCCTGATACTCTGGTGGTGATGGTAGCGTTTGGGGGGGGGGGGAAAGGGGGTTGCGCAAAATTGCACAGCCATGGCCGACAAAGAAGTCAGGAAAAGTATCAAAGAAAAAGAGAGCGCCTATAAAGTGGCCAACATCACTGGAAAACAGAAAATTGGGAAGACTACAAAAACAGAGGGTAATAAAGAGAAATAAGGAAGGAGAGGATCAAATATGAAGGTAAGCTAGCCAGTATTATTAGAAATGATATTAAAAGTTTCTTTCAATTCATAAGAAACAAACAAGAGGCAAAAGCAGAAATTGGGTCGCTCCATATTGATGCAAGAAGGCTAGTGATGGGAGATAAGGAAATCGCTGAAGAACTTCAGTGCTTTGCGTCAGTCTTTACAATGGAAGACATGAGTAATATCCCAACAATTAAGGAGAGTCAGGGGGCAGAGTTGAGTATGGTAGCCATTACAAAAGATAAAGTGCTAGAAAAGCTAAAAGGTCTAAAAATCTCCTGGCCCAGGAGGGTGACATCCTAGATTTTTGAGGGAGATAGCTGAGGAAATAGCGGAGGCGTGGTTGTGATCTTTCAAAAGTCACTGGAGTCAGAGAAAGTCCCAGATGATTGGAAAAAAAATTGCTGTTGTAACCCCCTTGTTCAAGAAAGGATCAAGACAAAAGATGGAAAATTATAGGCTGATTAGCCTCACCTTAGTTGTAGGTAAAATTCTAGAATCCATCGTTCAGGATGAGATTTCTAAATTATTTGCAGTGCAAGGTCAGATTAGAACAAGTCAGCATGAATTTAGTAAGGGGAGGAAGTGCCTGACAAACTGTTAGAATTCTTTGAAGAGGTAACAAGTAGGTTAGCCCAGGAAAACCCAGTGGATGTTATCTATCTAGACTTCCAAAAGGCCTTTGTTAAGGTGCCTCACAGGAGGTTGTTGAGTAAGTGAGGGTCCATGGTGTTCTAGGTGAGCTAACGGCATGGATTGAGGATCGGCTGTCTGATAGATGGCAGAGAGTTGGGAAAAAAGGTTCTTTTTTGGAATGGCAGCTAGTGACAAATGGTGTCCTGCAAGGTTCAGTGTTGGGCTGCAGCTGTTCACTTTATATATGAAATGATCTGGATGAAGGGACTGGGGACTTTCCGGCGAAGTTCACCCATGATATGAAGTTAGGCAGACATGCAGGTAGTTCTGAGGTGATGGGGAGGCTGCAGAAAGATTTAGACAGTTTAGGAGAGTGGTTTAGGAAATGGCTGATGAAAGTCAACATGAGCAAGTGCAAGGTCTGGCACTTGGGGGAAAAAATACTGGCATGTAAATGGTGAGAAAATTCATAAAGCCTAAGTACAAAGGGATCTGGGAGTGCTAGTCCAGGATTGTCTAAAGGTTGACTAGCAGGTTGAGTCAGTGGTTAAGAAAGCAAATGTAATGTTGTCATTTGACAATATCAAGTGATCAGTGGTTGGAATATAAAAGCAACGATTAGCTACTGAGACTTTATAAAGCACTAGTTAGGCCCATTTAGAATAATGTGTCCAATTTTGGGCCCTACACCTCAGGAAGGACATATTGGCACTGGAGTGTGTTCAGTGGAGATTCACACGGATGGTCCCTGGAATGGTAGGCCTACCATACAATGAACAGCTGAGGATCCTGGGATTGTATTCATTAGAGTTTAGAAGGTCGAGGGGAGATCTAATAGAAACTTACAAGATAATACATGGCTTAGAAAGGGTGGAGGCTGGGAATTTGTTTCCAGCAAGTGGAGAGACTAGAACTGGTGGACACAACCTAAGAATCAGAGGGGGTCAATTTAAAATGGAAATGAGGAGACATTTCTTCAGCCAGAAAGTGGTGGCAAGGAGCACAGCGGAGACCGGGATGTTAAATGCCTTCAAGGCAGAGATTGATAAATTCTTGATCACGCAAGGACTTAAGGGCAATGGGGAGGGTGCGGGTAGGTGGAGTTGAATTGCCCATCAGTCATGATTGAATAGCTGAGTGGCCTCGATAAGCCAAATGGCCTTACTTCCACTCCTATGTCTCACGGCATAAACAACAGGGGTCTCAGCATTGATCACTGTTCACACATATCCAGTCAGGAAATAAAAAGCCTTCCACCGTCACCAGTCTTCTACGACCAAGCCAAGACACTATCCATCTTACCAGCTCATGATAGATCCCATATGTCTTCAGCTTCTGCATCAGCCTGCCAAAGTAGGACTTTGTCAAAGGCTTTGCTGAAGTCCACTTACAACATCCACTGTCCTGCCCTCAATCATCTTTGTTACTTCCTCAAAAAAAACCTCAATCATGTTTGTGAGACATTACCTCCCCCACACAAAGCTGTGCTGCGTGTTGCCACTAAGTCCATATTTTTCCAAACATGAGTAAATCCTGTTTCCAAAAATCTTCTCCAATAATTTCTCTATCACAGATATAAGGCTCACTGGCCTGTAATTTCCAAGATTAACCCCATTCACCTTCTTAAAAAGAGGGAGCAACATCGGCTATGCTCCGGTCCTCTCTGGGACCTCTCGTGTAACTAGAGACGACAAAGAAATTTCATATGAAGTCGCACAGTTTTCTTGTTTGCCTCCCTCAGTATTCCAGAGGAGATCCCATCAGAACCTGGGCACTTGTCTACCTTCATGCTTTTCAAAATACACCTTTATACCAACATTCCCAAGAATATCAACTACCCCTCTCTAGACTCACCATCTACTGTGTACTTTTCCTTTGTGAATACCGATGCAAAGTATTTAAAGGACCTCACCCAGTGCCAAGAATAAATTTCCTTTGTCCGTAAGTGGACCTACCCTTTTCCTAGCTACCCTCTTGCTCCTTATACATGTTTAATAACCAACCTTCATCCTAGGAATCAAATATATGAACCTATTCTGAACTAATTTCCACGCACGTTTATCTTTCCTTAAGTAAAGGAGACAAGAAAACTATGCAGTCCTCCAGCTGTCACCCCACCAACACCCTGTGTAACTGGAAAACTAAATTTTCTACTTATATCCTGCAAACTCCTTAGAATAAAAGACTGACTTTCCACGTCCCTTCTTAATTACATCTTTCTGCCTAGGATCAGAAATAAAAATATTTTAAAAGGCACTTCTTGAGATTTTCTCAAGGATACTCTAATTTTTGGGGGGCTACTTCGTTCTCACGAACTCATTCATTAAGTGATGCCATCACACTGAAATAATCCCTTCTACATGCTGATGTGCATTTTTGACCCTGCACAAAAGCAGAAGTGAATAATCAATTTCAATCAATTCCCTCCTAAGCATAAAGCCACAACACAAGGAAAACATTAATTTCTTAGATACAGTATTTAAATCGGTAAAAAACAACAGACAAAGTTAACAATACATTATTCAAAACAACCGTCATGCTTCTACATGCAACTTTTGAAGACAGGTGAGGTCTATTTCCATCTCCCATGTGCAAAGCTAGAACATTCTAACCAGGCAGTCACATCCCTATTTACTGTACCTCAAATATAAATGTGAAATCAGATCCAACAACTGACTTTACATTACTATATGGCAGCCTACATTTTTACCAAATATAGTAGCTTCAAATTTACAAAGTCCTAAACTAGAGTTTGCACTGATTTGCAAGGAATTTAAACTTTTCTTGGATCCCAATTAACTAAACATTGCTTCCCTGACAGGTTTAAAACTATTCCTCTCACCTCTTTTCCCCATACTTTTCTTTGCAGCTTCACTTACTGCCATCTGACTTCATAGGCCTCCTGCAACGTGTTTCACCTCATTCCCCTTCCAGCCTTTCGCTCTCCAAGATCTAGCAAAAGGTCAACTTACACTCAGAAAAAGAACACCCATCTGAGTCAAAGATAGCTTCCAGGGTCCAACCCCTCCATGTTATGGATCCCCCAGCACCAACTCAACTGACACCAAAAGGCACTCTACCAGTAACTCCTGCAATGCAGGTACTGACTTTCCTAACTACTCGCTATGGTTTCTCTACTGCAATTCCTGCCAACAGCTCTTCCTTTATGAGTTAGCCTACTTTGCACTAATTCATTTCATTCAATAAATGAAATGAGTTCTCAGATTGATGGCCCCCATAAGTTAACTTTCATATTGATTTAGGGAACCGCCCAACACCCATGCTTATCTTGACTGACCTTTTTAAGATCCGTGCATAAGAACTTCCAGAACTCACTGTACTACAATAATGTTCTACTCCTCTATCTGCCAAAGTGGATGCTCTCATCTGTCAATTCTTTGCCCACTTATTCACCAGTACATATCCCTTTCATATCGTGTCTCCTCACAACACATTTTTGTATCTATCTTTCTACCATCAGAAAATTGGGCTACAATGCAGTCAAGTTTTTTTACTTAGATTCTACATAACTGAGGCCCCAGAAATTATCCTTGCAACATTCCAACTAACTACAGTATGCACACTGAAAATGAATTATTTATCTGAACATTTAGTTAGAGACAAAAAAACTGCACGTGCTGGAATCCAAGGTAGACAAGCAGGAGGTGCCTGGCTTGCTGTTTCTTCCAGCCTCCTGCTCGTCTACCATTTATCCCAACACGCAGACTAGTTAACAGGAAACAAATCATCTACGCAATTATATCACCTCCAAAACAGCAAGCTGTGCAATATATGACATGTTCGTGATTGCCTTTTGGAAATCAAATATACATGTATGATTTCGTTCATCCAAAACGGATGCTACGCTGTCCAAAATCCAACACTCAAACATGATTTCCCTTTTGTTATGGACCTGAGTAGCCTACATCCTTGCTTTTATTCTTATTTGAAGGCAAGTTTGAGATGCTGTGTTCCAGATGTACTTTGATTGGTCCACCACACGGCTTTCAGGAAAAGACATTTCATTCTTACAACATAGTTAAAATACAAACAAGAAAAGAGAACTGGCATAACTTTAACTCTATTGAAATTCTTAACGAGATAATGTATTCTTTAACCACTAATCATCAACTACTCCATTATAGGGAGCATCCCATAAAAACACACCCTTGGCAAGGCAATTTAGCAAACTAAGATTATCACATACTGTCTGTCTCCAGTCCAGAAGGAAACAAACTGCCCATTTTGATTTTTAAGAGGAAGCCGTCTATACTCCAGCAGCAGAGAACTCAAACTTTTACCTTCAGCAGACTTTCAACTAACTGAATATAAAATGAAAAACATTCCTGGGTCTGCGTGAGCCCTGACCCTGCCCACTCATGATTCTTCTGCCTCATTTGAAGAAACTAGGAAAAACCTGAGAACAACACCTGAGAAAAGGAGCAGGAAGTGACTTCACAACAGGAAATAACATCACCAACCCAAAGAAACCCAAACATATAAATAGAAAGCAGGAAGTTTCAGCATTACTTTGCATAAAGTCCACTGAAGATGTTACCTAGTAAGGTAATGAAACGTCTGGAAATGAACCTTTCAGCTCAGCGCACAAACCTACATCAAAAACTCAACCCGAGCTACAAATCTTCTCAAAACTCGCTGAGACCTAGGAAAAACTCAAAAGCTGTTCATTCACTGCAAACAGACATTCTGGCACCACAGTGGCAACAGAAACAGGACAGAAGGCATCTCATTTAAAGGCACAGGTTTTGAGAAAGGTCAATAGAACTGCTGTGGCTCTGCTTGAGTGCATTATGATTTCTTCAAATGTCCTATTATCACCTTCTTAATGGATCCTTGCACTTTTAATCCTATATTTTAGATTTAGATTAGATTCCCTACAGTGTGGAAACAGGCCATGTGGCCCAACAAGTCCACACCGATCCTCTGAAGAGTAACCCACACCCCCTCTGACTAACGCACCTAACACGATGGACAACTTAGCATGGCCAATTCACCTGAACAGCACATCTTTGGATTGTGGGAGGAAACCTGAGCACCAGGAGGAAACCCACACAGAGACGAGGAGAATGTGCAAACTCCACACAGGCAGTTGCCAGAGGCTGGAATCAAACCTGGGACCCCGGTGCTGTGAGGCAGCAGTGCTAACCACTGAGCCAATGTGCTGCTCTTTACTCTTTTCTGGACTCTCTCTCATACCTCTTTACTATTTTTATAATATGGTGACCAGTACTGCACATTGTACTCAGTGCGACTGAACCATAGTTCTATGGAGGTTAAGCTTCACTACTTTTCAATTCAACCTTTCAAGCATATTTTTCTGACCTGGGTAACTGGATAGCATTTGCTGAATAGTGCGATTATTCTGTTAATCCTAAATTACAGGTGCATAGCCTTATGTAAAGAAAAACTGGAACATACAGTATTGTTTGGAGATTTTCTGGCAGCAAGGTCAACAATTTAATGTGCAGTATAGATCAGCTATTCGTTACAAAAAGTAAAAAACAATTGGAATCATAGCCTCTCAAGGAGATAAGCAACTAGGCTTCTTACCCTTAATTCCTGGAAAACCTAGTTGGGACAGACAATGGGGCAGTTGGCTAGCAATACTGGACTTCAAAGCCTATGGAGCCATAAAGAAGATGACCTTCAAAGCTTTCAGTAAAAACTGGAAATTTCCTTTGATTCCAAAATTTAAGTTGTTAATATAAAATCTTAACAGTGGTCTCAGCAATAATCCTTGGAAAGTGCCACTTCCACCTTCTACCACTCTGAATAACTGTCATAGTACTTCTGGGTTGTTCTCTCATTAGAGAGAAGACTGGTCGTGGTTTCACCTGAGGGTCAGCATGCCTCAAAGGGAGATGATGAGAAGGAGAATCCTTCACAGTAACCTCTGGCAGTGCAGGAATTGATGGTATCATGCTACATCATGCAACAGCTGTCCAGCCAATGAGCTAACTAATCTCTTCCCCCCTCCCTCCCCCCCCCCACAAATAACTTTATTTAGATTAAGGAACCATCAGAACAGAAGGGCAGAGTCATCACTGGCAGCGGTCCATAAACTTGCATCTGCTGGATAATAGTCATCTTGTTACAGGAAGGACACTATTAAGCTGGAGAGGGTTCAGAAGGGTTTTACCAGGATGTTGCTGGGAATGGAGGGTTTGAGTTATGAGGAGAGGCTGGATAAGCTGGGACATTTTTCACTGGAGCGTTGGGGGTAGACATGTGACCTTTTATAAAATCAGGAGGGACACAGAAAAAGTAAATGGCACATGTCTTTCCCTTAGGGTGTGGAATTTAAGGACTGGGGGTATATCTTTAAGGTGAGAGGAGAAAGATTTAAAAAGGACATGAGGGGCAATTTTTTTTTAAATTGGTTTGTGCGTGGGATAAACTTCCAGAGGAAATGGTGGATGTTAATACAATCACAAATTTTAAAACGACATTTAGATGAGTATATGAATAAAAACATTTGGAGAGATATGGGTTAAGCGCAGATAGGTGGTACTAGTTCAGTTTGGGATCATGGTCAGCATGGACTGCTTGGCCCGAAGAGTCTGTTTCCTTGCTGCATGACTCAATGGCTCATCAACATACCCTCTAAAAAAACCCATAACATGTTCTTCTAAAATTACAGTAATCAGCTCAAAGTGACGCCTGAGGAAATACTTCCTCTACAGAAATCTGAAAATTATCATTTCAGGAAGGCTGCTACAGTGCTCACCTTGTTGCCTCAATTATGTACAGATGCAAGGGGAGGCAATGGCCTCGCCGTATTATAATTAGACTTTTAACCCGGAAACCCGGGTAATGCTTTTGGGATCTAAGTTCAAATCCTACCACGGCAGATGGTGGAATTTGAATTAAATAAAAAAACCTGGAATTAAGATTCCAATGATGATCATGATGCCATCGTTACTTGTTGGAAAAACCCATTTGGTTCACTAATATCTTTTAGGGAAAGAAAGAAATCTTGGCATTCTTGCCTGAACTGGCCTACATGTGACTCCAAACCCACAACAATGCAGTTGACTCTTAACTGCCCTCTGGGCAATTAGGGATGGGCAATAAACGCTGGCCTAGCCAGTGTTGCCCACATCTCATGAATAAATAAAAAGCTCTTTCTGCCTCAAAAATCTTTATTGAAGCATCAATCAGTTCCATAGATTTCAATAGTACTCCTAACATTTGCCACATTTAAACAATTTGCAAACAGGATTAGATTCGATTACTCAGTGTGGAAACAGGCCCTTCGGCCCAACAAGTCCACACCGACCCTATGAACAGCAACCCACCCATTTACTCCTTCACCTAACACTACAGGCAACTTAGCATGGCTAATTCACCTGACCTGCACATTTTTGGACTGTGGGAGGAAACCAGAGCACCCAGAGGAAACCCACGCAGACATGGGGAGAATGTGCAAACTCCACAGAGACGGTTGCCTGAGGCGGGAATTGAACCCAGGTCTCTGGCGCTGTGAGGCAGCAATGCTAACCACTGTGCCGCTGGACACGTCTGATAACTTTCACCACTTTCATGGGTTTGTTCGCTTTCACATAGCTTTTTCTAGACAGTAGTCAACGGCTCATCCTTCAACAGTTTTGGTAAAATTGTCCAAACTTAGGTTGATTATCCCCACAGTTCCCAGTTTACATCAACGGCATATAGTACTCATTCAAAAGCTTCACAATTTGGTTCCTAAATCCACAACGAACATTGAGTGTTGCTAATCAAGGCAACCCTTAGCCTTCAGTGCAAAAGCTGAACTTTGAAATCATGGTTTGCTTCATGAATTGAAATTTGATTCTATCAAATTTGGCCTTTGTTAAATCACAAAGCTCCATATTCCTAGCAAGTTCAATTCACAGTATCAATTATGACCACAAGATTTTCTTTACCTCTACCTCTTAATATTTTGGTTTCCTCCCTCCAGTTTCATAAAGAAGTCTGTCAACTATTCTAAATTTGAAGCTGCTCCCTTCCTGTGTTTTTTTTTCATCAATTCTTAACAACATTTCAATAAGACAAAGGTGCCGTTTCTACATCTGGGCAACATTTTCAAGGATTAATTCTTAATAATAGACAGGGCAATAGTTTTCCAAGTAGTAAGTGACCCCTCTCTTATCTCTGACTTACATACCTCCATCACATTCTTTTCTTTCCCTACTCAAACAAATGGTTTTTACCATTCTGCTCTACATTCCACGCCAGTGCACACCACATTGCTAACCCTTACAGAATGTCTAGGACCAAAATCAAGAGCAATTTCCAAGTGACTGAGTAATGTCATCTGGGAGTTTTAAAATTACACATTAAAGCAAACGTGTCATGTAATTCATAAAGAATCTCTGTCACACTTCAAGTTCATCAAAACTGTGATCTGACTGCATACATGGCAGGGTGACAACATTAGATGCAATCCTGAGGAGATGCCCGCTTTCTCCAGCTACATGATATGGGGAAATGCATCTAGATAGCTTAGTGAATGAACTATTTCCAAGGACACAGACCTTCTTGGAAAACTATTACAGCCACATCATTTTAATTTCAATGTCACGCAATCATTCGTAAAGGATTACATTCTGGTCAAAATAGATTTGTAAGCATGATTTTAACTTTCACAGGTGGATTATACACACAGCTTCCTATTATCTCATGCTCTGTACCTCTTCAATGGCCAAATTCATACTCTCAAGTGATGTAAAGGATACCAAGTATTATCCTCCAATGTCAGTGCACTCAAGGGACCTTATCATTAGATATTGCTGTTGACTCAACCTAGTTGAAGAGCAAGTTTATCAACCATCATAACCCTTTCAGTCTCTCTCCAACAAATGTCAAATTTTTTTAAGAGAACAGTTAAGAAGCACCATATTCAAACAACAGAATCAGGAGTGTAGTTGTGGCCAATCTCCAGAATGTCGGCTAAAATTTGCCCTCAAATTTTAGTAATTTTTTTTAAGATTCCTCACAGTGTGGAAACAAGCCCTTCGGCCCAACCAGTCCACACCGACCCTCCAAAGAGTAACTTGCCCAGACCATTTCCCTCTGACAAATGCACCTAACACTATGGGCAATTTAGCATGGCCAATTCAACTGACCAGCACATCTTTGTACTGTGGGAGGAAACCAGAGTAGCCAGAGGAGACCCACGCAGACACTGGGAGAATGTGCAAACTTCACACAGATAGCCACCCGAGGTTGGAATCGAACCTGGGACCCTGATGCTGTGAGGCAGCAGTGCTAACCACTGAGCCACCATACTGTCCCCAAACAACTACACATGAGCGTCACTGGGGGAGCTTGAACCACCAACCTTTCGATTAATAGCCAAACACGCGAACCAATTACACCACTGAGACTGCATTATCCGGCCCTTGAAGCCCCATAACTTAAAAGCAGTGTTAATTATGTTGACGCAATTATTAGTTTCTCCAACTTTGAGAAACTAGAGTTTGGGAATAAAGGTTCTTCATTCAACTGCCATATTGCAAGATAAATCTGAAATCAGAACATTTGTGCGTATTTTAACTGAATATATATACACAAATTAAAGAGACCATACATTTAATTTTTTTGTTTCCGAGGAATACCAGAAATCCGTAATATTCATTTGTGCTGCTCACAACCAACAAGTTTGAAAACTCCTAGTGAAAACAACAATATGGTACAATCATTCTTACCTTCAATGTGTAAAGACCCATCCGCCCTGGAAGTCTGTAAAACATTCCATCATCTGCACGAGAATTAGTGTGAAGCATAGCATTCAGACATGCCAAGGGAGAAGTTCCACTACATAAAATAGATTAAAAAGCACATTTTACGTAAATATCTCAAATAAAATTCTGCTCTAACTAACTATATACATTTATAATGACAAAGTTACTCAGTCAATGAAATATAAAAATGAATGTTTTTAACGAAAATAACCTAACAATTGCAGTCAAATATTGTTTGCAATTATTAAATCTTTTATTTCCAAAAACCCATATCATTTTGCTTCAGTTTGCAGCCTGAAATATCGAGATTGAAGCATTTCTTGTTTGTCTCTTCATAAATAGCTCAAGCATAGGACATGGGTTTAGAACTATCTGCAATTGTACTACTACTGTTGGCATTTCAAGCAGATTTAAGTCTTGCCCGATAAGACCATAGCCACACCATTTTCTGATGGAGTCACACAAGAGATTTGTTTAAAGCTTTTATCAATGTGTTTTATAGTTTTTTTTTGTTCTTCATATTCTTCTCCTGCTTGTCAAACAATTAGGTTTTCATATATCCTTCACTGCAACTAAAGTTCTCATACTGCAAATGGCAATGTAAGGCTTTATTCTGGTTCATATGACATTGCCAGTGATTGAAGATGAACTAAATCAGAATAGAGTTTCAGATTATGTAATGCTAAACTAACTTTAAACATTGAATGACAAAAAAATTGCACACTGTTAGCAATAAGCTAGTTTTTAATCTTGTATTGAAGTCAGCAATAAGCGGACATTCATTAATAATATGCCACTTTTCTCGAGTCCCCAAGATGAAACAGTATTATTCTAATTAACAGAAACATGTAAATTAGTACTAGAAGGTCATTTGGCCCCTCAAGACCAATGTACTTTATCGGTTTAAGGTTGAGCTACGGTAGCCTCAAATC
This sequence comes from Chiloscyllium punctatum, assembly GCF_047496795.1. Classification (NCBI taxonomy): domain Eukaryota; kingdom Metazoa; phylum Chordata; class Chondrichthyes; order Orectolobiformes; family Hemiscylliidae; genus Chiloscyllium; species Chiloscyllium punctatum. Next base: position 47,152,449 of record NC_092775.1, on the reverse strand, counting down.
CACTTTTCTGCCTACACCTTTTGACTCGCTAACCAATGAAGAATCAAACTCAAGTCTTAAAAATATTCTACGATCGAGCTTCCTTTGTGCATTCCAAATTCCACAGTTTAATGACTCAGGAAAAACACTTGTCTTCACTGACTTAAATAGAAGACCGCTTATTTTACTAAAATCCCATAAATCTCTTTGCTGATTGTAGTTGAGGATAGTATGGAAGATTATTTAAGAAAAAAAATCTACATCAGACTGAGTGAAAATATGAGATTAAGGAAAATTTTAGTGACTAAGTATGCGATTGATCTTGAATTGGACTTTGTTCCCTTTGCTAAGGACCACTATGTAGTCAGTCAAACAAATACAAGTCACTCAGCAAACCTCAACTCACATTTCTGAGGACTCAGTCCACTTACTTAAGCATTTCCCACACAAGTGTGCTCAGATTATATGTTCCGTTGCACCCAATTATAAACCTATTTGAAAACATAAGAGGCTGTGAAACTAACTCTGAACATTAAATCAGATAAGAACACAGTTCATTGGTTATGTGAAACCCAACTCAATGGACTTCAACACAAGTGGGGATCCGAGAACTGAGGACTTGGTTTGCTCAAGGGACAAGAAGAGTGTAAAGTTGAGCCTGTGTTATGACCAAATGTTACAGCATTAAACTTTGATAAAGTCTTAACTAAGGTAACATAAACACCCAGTAGCTGAGAAACTACATCAAGAGCTTGCAATACTGCAATGCTCAAAAAGCTTAACTTCTATTGAGTCTGCAATAATTGTCAAAACCATTTCCATATCTTCAACGGGGAATATTTCCAATTAAGTAATCTAAACTGGTGTTATTAGTTTCTTTAAATCTGCAAGCCTTTAATTTCAACATGAACCTATTTCAGAGTGCCAAAATTATGCTCATAAAAGCAGAGATCATCTAAACTATAAGGAAAAAATATAATAAGATCAAATGAAAAATTCTAAGTGAACTTTTTTCAAAAACGTAATAATTAGCAACACATTTATCATTGCCTGTGAACACCTTTTTAAAGGTCTACTGAACAATAGTACATAGCAGGATACAATAAAGATCCACATACAGGAAGTTAAGGAATTTTAATAATTTTTTGCAAGGATTTATCTAATGATAGCCTGGAAAAGATTCCACATGTTTGATCTTAGATCCATATCCTTCCATAACTGTATTCATCATGACTCAAACGAAGCATCATTTTCAACATTAGATGCAGTGATGGGATACAATTACTATCCCACAGGTCAGAATTTTAGCACACAGACATTCAAGAGTTCAATCCCACAAAGCTTAATGACTTCCTCAGCAGCTTAGCAAACCATTAGACTGCTACAAAAAGAGTGACCAGATGGACCCACAAACCTAGAATCTATTATTCAGGATGATAGAATGAGAGAAACAATACGGAATACTCAGCTTTCCACTCAATGGATATTGTGACAGCAATGACATAGAAAAAACTCAACAGTGAAGGAAAATCAGCTGACTTGCACTGGTAACACAGACATTGGGGTTGATATCAAAGCCCTAAACCATTGGCATACAACAGCTGCAGTATGCTTTAATTGCAGGAAGCACTGCAGTATCCAAAAACCTATCTACAGCAGCTGAGATACACAAGGGCAGCAATGATACCAACACAGCATCATATCAACACCTCATTTTAATTTGCTGATAATCCACATGGCCATGGTCAATATACGCACGTGGAGTGCTGAAAAAGCACAGCAAGTCAGGCAGCATCCAAGGAGCAGAAGAATCAACATTTCCGGCAAAAGCCCTTCATGAGGAATGAGGTTTGTGGGCTGGGGGAGCTGAGAGATAAATGGGAGAGGGGTGGGGCTGGGAGGAATGTAGCTGAGAGTGCGATAGGTAAATGAAGATGAGGGAGAAAGTGATAGGTCGGAGAGGAGGGTGGAGCAGATAGAAGGGAAAGGTGATGAACAGGTGAGGAGGGCGGTGCCAAGTTGGAGGCCTGGGACTGGGATAATGAGAGATATGGGGAAATTAGGACACTGTTGAAATCCACATTGATCTCGTGTGGTTGCAGGGTCCCAAAAAGATGCATCTGTTCCCATGATGACCAATTCCCCGTTAGAAAATCCCAGGTGGCATCCTTCCTCCAAGATCGCAATTTTCCTTCCCACGTAGTTGACGATGCCCTCCAGTGCAGCTCCTCCACTTTCCGCACCACCGCCCTTGAACCCCACCCCTCCTGACGGAACAAGGACAGAACACCCCCAGTCCTCACCTTCCACCCCATCAACCTCCACATCATCACATTGTCCTCCGCCAACTACAAACGGATCCCACTACCAGATATATTTTTCCCTCTCTGCCCCTATCAGTGTTCTGGAAAGACCATTCCCTCCGCAACTCTCTCATCAGGTCCACCCCTCCACAAACCAGCCCACACCCCACTCCCATCACACTCCTCTGCCATCACAGGAAATGCAAAACCTGTGCCCACACCACTCCCATCACCTCTGTCCAAGGCTCCAAAGAATCCTTCCACATCCAACCTGTACCTCTACAATGTCATCTACTCTATCAGTTGCCCCGATGTGGTCTCCTCTACATTGGAGAGGCAGGACACATACCTGCGGTTCATTTCAGAGAACATCTGAGACACCCGCACCAACCAACCCCACCACCCCGTGGCTGTACACTTCAACTACACACACTTTCACTCCCCCACTCTGTCCTATGCCTCCTCCATCACAAGCTCTTACCACCTGATGCCTGAAGGAAGAATACCTCATATTCCTCCTTGGAACTCTGCAACCACACGGGATCAATGTGGATTTCAACAATTTTCTCATTTTCTCTCCCCCCATATTATCCCAGTCTCAAGCCTCCAACTCAGCACTGCCCCCCACGACCTGCCCATCACCTTTCCCATCTATCCGCTCCACCCTCCTCTCCAACCCATCACCTTCTCCCTCACCTTTATCTACCTATCACAATCTCAGCTACTTTCCCCCCAACCCCACCCCCCTCCCATTGATCTCTCAGCCCCCAAACTTACAAGCCTCATTCCTATTGAAGGGCTTATGCCCAAAACGTCGATTCTTCTGCTCCTTGGATGCTGCCTGACCTGCTGTGCTTTTCCAGCACCACACTCTCTACTCTGATCTCCAGCATCTGCAGTCCTCACTTTCTCTAACCATGGTCAATAGCCAAAATATGGAAATTGCCTCTTTCACACCATCTCAGTATCATTTCCAGGGATCATATTCTCAGGTTTTCTACAAATCAGTCATTATTTTGTCAGATCAACATTGAACATACTCCAAAACAAGCACCGCACATTTAAGTAACTGAACAGAAAAAGGAGATTCTTTTCAATAGAATTACATTGCTCTGCAAACTGGTTTGCATAATGCTGCAGAAATTATGTTCTTCAGCACCATGTTTGTCTTGTAGTTCATGGTCTTCTGATAACAGTTAATTTTTGAAGCCTAAAATATCAACTATAACAGCTAAATACGAACCTTTGTTCTATCCCAAGCTTTCCAAGGTCAAAATCACAACAGCTACACTAAATTTTCTGTTATGCTGACGAGAAATCTTAATTGCCAACTCAACATAAAATCTGTCCATTAAGACTGTAGCTGCATTTAACATGGAATGCTGTATTTTACAGCTTGAATCCTAAATTCATTTTGATGAGAGTACTGAACAGTACAGGAACTCGAATGTTTCATTTATCTCCTTTCGGTTTAAAACACACAAGTTCAATACTTCAAAATGTCTACAGCCAGGACAACAGTGGGAGTACAATTAGCTTCATATCCATGGGCTACGGTTTTTTGTCTACATTAACTCTGCACATGTAATCATGGCTACTTCTAAGTAGTATGGTACTACACCCCCACTATTATCAAATAATCTCAGCAACTGCTACCTTCAGCACTATATGAGGAACACTGAAAAAATGGTGGCACTTGCACCATCGTGTTACCAGTTCATGGACGCAGAGCAACACACAAGGAAATATGAGACAATAGTAAAGACATAATGGAATCCTTCAATGTTGGGTTTGAATGACAATGCTTTTAACAAACTCTTTAGAACTGCACTGGCCAACGTCTTATACTAAACAGTATGGAACTCACAACTGAATTAATGTTGATACAAAAATGTCGCTGATCCATGACAAAGTAATAAATCAAAGGGATTAAGACAGGGTATGGGGGCATGGTTGACAAAACAGGCACGAGAGCTTGGACACTCGCGCGGGCACGAGAGAATTGCCCATTTAAAAGAACTTAAGGATTTTTAAGATCAGGAGAGACAGGTGTAAGAAGCATTACCTGCCAGTCAACATTTTTTGCAACTTTGTAGAAGGCTAATTTTAGCGAGGCATTTTCTGGGGATAAGTTTGATCCTGGGTAGACAGCAACAAAAAAAAAAATTATTTCTTATTCATTATCACAGTTGAAAAAAAGATCAGGGAGAACCGCACAAAAAAGGAAGCAATGAACAGTCACTTTGAAAAAGGCAAAAGGTCAACAATTTCTTTAAACTTCTTGTTTGTTATTTTTGAACTGGAGTTGACAGGGGCCTCTCATACTTGGTCTCATCTACTACAGACAGAAACCCAAATGTAAGCCCGCTGACATTTGTCAGATAAGAACATAAAGGAAAACTGGGTGGTCAGCAGATTCAGAAAGATGAAACTCCGGTTGTCACATGCACAAATGTCACATTGATAAAAACCAGTAAAAATGTCAACCTCTGGATGGCGATTTTAAGAAGGACTAAAACAAGGAATCACAAGCCACAAATTCCATGAGCAAGTTAATATATATCCAATTCAATCTGTTGAGAGATATTATTACACACCTCTAGAGCAGGTGGGACTTGAATCCAGGCCTCCTGGTTCAAGGTAGGGGCACTACCACTATACCACAAGAACCCCACGGGCAAGACAATGAATCACGATGAACATACGAGTAAATCTAGTTGATAGTAACTGCATGGTTTAGTTGCATTAAAAGCCAAAATCAATAATACAATTATCAAGTTTCACTTTGCAATAAAAGACTACACAATTTCTGACAGATATTTGAAGAGTGTCTGGGCAAAAAAAAGTAAAACTTTCACGTAGCACAGTTCAATGACAAGTCCACAGCTTCTATCAAATGATTCTTCTCAAACTCCAAGTCCATTTTACTCCTTATAAAGCCTACTGCTGCAGCCATCTGTTTAAACATTCAAAGGTGCAGGGCCCATCCAATTTTTAAATCTTTATCTTGCACTCTATTATTTATACACTAAGTAACCATAAGCCCAAACATGTTTCTCAACTCACTACAAATTACTTTAATGGTTGAAAAATTCATTTCAGCTTTCAAAAAGTCAAGAAAATTTGAACATGTGCCTGGAGAAAATCATTCCATGAGATAGACAAACTGATTTGGAGTTTTGAGATTTCACACTAATATAGAGGAGTTTCCAAGTCATTCTTATGCTGAGTAATTGTAGTTGAGCTACAGTACCTGATTAAACATCAGGCACTTCATTCATTTTTTAAAACAGATTTAGAACAAATTGTAATCAAGCTGAAGCTGAATTAAAACAGTAATTCTGTGCACTTTGCCGGTGTATCAAGCTGCAAATGGGTCAAAATCTTATTCAGCACAGATGTACAATTCTTTTCCTGCCACATTTCTCAAAGACTTGCATTGCTTGCTCGTGTACAATTCATAATGTGACTCCAGACAATGAACGCTGGCAAGTTTTTGATGGAGACATCATAACAAAGGCCAACTCTGACAGCATTCAGCATCCACAGAGTCATGCATTTCCATTTCAGAACATTGTATAGTGATCAAACAGGAATGCCAAACAGCGTTCCTTTCGTCTATAACATTTAGTCAATTATTGTACCTTGGCCAATAACTGTTAATTTAGCAAGGTGCAGGGACGAAACACCAGGCCATTTTCATTCTGGTGAACTTAAAGTTGCCATCAGCAATTGACAGATGATGAATGTTAATATAACTTGAAGATTGACTGCAGGTATGAAGTTTATTTTAAAAACTGTGAACCAATCTCAAATTGTCAGCATAGATCTGTATTCACTACAGATTATGGTCAACTGCCAGGGCCCAATTTTTGATTTTCCTTTCTAAAATTGCATATTTCTCTTCAGCCCTTAAAGAATCTTCTTAAAACCTACCCCATTGAACAAACTTTTAGTCATGCGCCCTAATACGTGCTGGGGAATATAATGTTTGATAACTTTCCTGCAAATCACATTTGTTTGTTTTACTACTTAAAACATACTGACTTAATACAAGCTATTGTCATTCAGCTTCAGTTTCTCATTTGCCCTTTACAGCAGGAATGTGTTTGGCACTAAAATTATGTTTTATGAGTTTGGCTCTCAAGCACTAGGTAGGGATGGAATCCATACAATTGGATATGTTACAATGCAGCTCATGAACAGGTTAAGAATTTGGGCCAAATGCTACACATTTTAATGGTGAATGCAGGACAGTTGGCCAAGGAATGGCTGTCAGCAGTCCTTTGGGAAGATGACAACATCTGCCAAGATTTCTAGTGTGGAGTTGACTCAGCAGCCTAACCCTGGAGCCACAGGTCTTTGGCAGGTCAGGAAAGACTGTGTAGGGTTCTTTTTGTTTTGATGATTTTATCAGATTTATTGAACAAAGAGATAGTGTTACTGTCCCTCACTGGGACAGTATGGCTGTGCCAATGGGTAGAAGGTAACTCAAATGATTTGTGAGAGAATCTCTCTGGACAGAATGGATATGCATTTATGATTTCAATGTACTGATTTGTGACTTGATGAAAAGCAAAATAATAATGGCATTTCAGAAGTCAGAAAGGAGATTGTTGCACAGCTCCCACATCTTGCTTTGTTCATTTGATGGATAACCTTGTATATTAGCTAGTGCTGACTGCATACCCAAATTTCATCTCTCAAGCTAGCTGTGTCAGATTCTACTGCCTCTCAATTATGAACGTTCTGAAAGCACTCCTTCCAACAGTCTCAGAAAGCTGGAGCATCCTTGAAAAGACAAACAGCATCGCCAGCTCCAAGGGTGGTGAGGAATGCTTTCTTCTTTTGGTCAGTACATGGCATTGGTGGCTTGGAACTAGTTTAGTTGGGTTTGTGCAGCAGTGAATTTCATTTGCTTTCGCTTCATCTTGATGACATGCATTATTCCTAGCTTCAGATTTAATTAACAAGTATTCTTCTCACTTCTGCTCTGATGCAGAGTAATTCTGACATGCTGGGAAGGCTTTTCAATTACAGTTGAGAGTTGTGCAAAATTCGAACCTTATGATCTAGATATTTTCTACATTGGTACCATTAGAGCATGAGAGGGCAAGATAGGAAGAAAATTGAATCAAGAATTGTTCTTGTCTTCATATTATGGAAAACTGCTTGTCAAGTCTGTTTAGATTGCTTCAAGGATCTTTGGGATTCAAGCGTCTGTTGCAACATATACATTTTTGCTCTGACCAATAGTCAGTTGCACCAGAAATAATCCAGGTGACATATATATTTTTGCTATCTCATGCAAAGAAATACTGCCTGCAAGATCCTGCAAGATCCTGCAAGGGCATTTGTGCTCAATGAACAATAAGCAGATTAGTTTAGCTAGTTATATCATAGCGCTATAGTACAAGTATATCCACATTAGATCAAAATGCAAAATTATTTGCATCGGGTCAGTCCAGGTTTGCATTAGTTAAACTAGGTAAAAACTGGCACCCATTATGTTAGATTTTCTATAGATAGCTTAGTTAGGGGAGGAAGGTTTGCTGTTTGTCTTTTCAAGGATGCTCCAGCTTTCTGAGACTGTTGGAAGGAGTGCTTTCAGAACGTTCATAATTGAGAGGCAGTAGAATCTGACACAGCTAGCTTGAGAGATGAAATTTGGGTATGCAGTCAGGGTGAAGGGTAGGTCTTGCCTTACAAGTCTTATTGAATTCTTCGAGGAGGTGACCAAGCATGTGGATGAGGGTAGAGCAGTGGATGTAGTGTACATGGATTTTAGTAAGGCATTTGATAAGGTTCCCCATGGTAGGGTTATGCGGAAAGTCAGGAGGCATGGGATAGAGGGAAATTTGGCCAATTGGATAGAAAACTGGCTAACCGGTAGAAGTCAGAGAGTGGTGGTAGATGGTAAATATTCAGCATGGAGTCCAGTTACAAGTGGAGTTCCGCAGGGATCAGTTCTGGGTCCTCTGCTGTTTGTAATTTTTATTAATGACTTAGAGGAGGGAGTCGAAGGGTGGGTCAGTAAATTTGCAGATGATACAAAGATAGGTGGAGTTGTGGACAGTGAGGAGGGCTGTTGTCGGCTGCAGAGGGGCTTAGATAGGATGCAGAGCTGGGCTGAGGAGTGGCAGATGGAGTTCAACCCTGCCAAGTGTGAGGTTGTCCATTTTGGAAGAACAAATCAGAATGCGGAATACAGGGTTAATGGTAGGGTTCTTGGTCAGGTGGAGGAACAGAGGGATCTTGGGGTCTATGTACATAGATCTTTGAAGGTTGCCACTCAGGTGGATAGAGTTTGTAAGAAGGCCTATGGAGTATTATCGTTCATTAGCAGAGGGATTGAATTCAAGAGTCGTGAGGTGATGTTGCAGCTGTACAGGACTTTGGTTAGGCCACATTTGGAGTACTGTGTGCAGTTCTGGTCGCCTCACTTTAGGAAAGATGTGGAAGCTTTGGAGAGGGTGCAGAGAAGATTTACCAGGATGTTGCCTGGAATGGAGAGTAGGTCGTACGAGGATAGGTTGAGAGTTCTCGGCCTTTTCTCGTTGGAACGGCGAAGGATGAGGGGTGACTTGATCGAGGTTTATAAGATGATCAGAGGAATAGATAGAGTGGACAGTCAGAAACTTTTCCCCCGGGTACAACAGAGTGTTACAAGGGGACATAAATTTAAGGTGAAGGGTGGAAGGTATAGGGGAGATGTCAGGGGTGGGTTCTTTACCCAGAGAGTGGTGGGGGCATGGAATGCGCTGCCCGAGGGAGTGGTAGAGTCAGATTCATTGGCGACCTTTAAGCGGCATTTGGATAGGTACATGGATGGGTGCTTAATCTAGGATAGAAGTTCGGCACAACATCGTGGGCCGAAGGGCCTGTTCTGTGCTGTATTGTTCTATGTTCTATGTTCTAAGATAAAGACAACACAAAGCAAAACACAGCAGCTATTGGCGAGCATGGTAACTCTGATTAAGATACTTAACTAGCAAACTCTTAGGTCATTCAAGCATTCAAAGTTAGACATAAACACATTGTTTTTTTTAAAATAATGGAATCTGTTATGGCCTGAAGGAATGCTTAGAGATCTAATGAAATAAGGGAAAATATAATAACTGGGATTAATTAGGTGGGAATTGGTTCTATCCAAAGACAGGCAGTCCCCAGGTTACAACTGAGTTCCATTCTGGAGTCCAACTGCAAATTGATTTGTCCACAAATTGGAACAAAATACATTACACTGTAAAATAGTTAATGCATTAAGTATGAGTAAACATTCATATGTTGGATATTTAAAATTAATAAGGGACCTTGTTCATAAACTGGGAACTGCCTATAAGGAGTTAGCATCGTGCTCATCTGAAATGAAGCTCTCACTAAAAGGGTGACTTCGACTTCCCATTAAATATGAAAAAAAAGCTCTAGTGCAGAGCAAGACCTACCACCTCTCAATATCATAGTCATAGAGATGGACAGTATGGAAACAGACCCTTTGGTCCAACTCATCCATATATCTCAACCCAATCTGGTCCCACCGGCACCCAGTCCATATCCCTCCAAACCCTTCCTATTCATGTACCCATCCAGATGCCATTTAAATGTTGCAATTGTACCAGCCTCCTTCACATCTTCTGGCACCTCATTCCATACACAACCATCCTCTGCGTGAAAACGTTGCCCCTTAGGTCTCTTTTATATCTTTCCCCTCTCACCCTAAACCTATGCCCTCTAGTTCTTGACTCCCCACCCCAGGGAAAAGACTTTGTCTATTTATCCTATCAAACAGCCCCTCCCTGTAGCTCAGATCCTCCAATCCTGGCAACATCCTTGTAAATCTTTTCTGAACCCTTTCAAGTTTCACAACATCTTTCTGATAGGAAGGAGACCAGAATTGCATGCAATATTCCAAGAATGGCCTAACCAATGTACTGGACAGCCGCAACATGACCTCCCAACTCCTGTATTCAATACTCTGACCAATAAAGGAAAGCATACCAAACGCCTTCTTCACAACCTGCAACTCTACTTTCGAGGAAATATGAATCTGCACTCCAAGGTTTCTTTGTTCAGCAAAACTCCCCAGAACCTTGCAATTAAATGTATAAGTCCTGCTAAGATTTGCTTTCCCAAAATGCGACACCTCACATTTATCTGAATTAACCTCCATCTGTCAATTCTCAGCCCATTGGCCCATCTGATCAAGATCCCATTATAAACTGAGGTAACCTTCTTCACTGTCCACTACACCTCCAATTTTGGTGTCATCTGCAAACTTACTAACTACCCCTCTTACGCTCACATCCAAATCATTTATGTAAATGACAAAAAGTAGAGGACCCAGCACCAATCCTTGTGGCACACCAGTGGTCACAGGCCTCCAATACCACCCGCTATCTTCTACCTTCAAGCCAATTCTGTATCCAAATAGCTAGTTCTCCCTGTATTCCATGGTATCTAACATTGCCAACCAGTCTTCCACGAGGAACCTTATTGAATGCCTTACTAAAGTCCATATAAATCATGTCTACCACTCTGCCCTCATCAATCCTTTTTGTTACTTCAAAAAAAAACTTGACACACATGATTTCCCACACTCAAAGCCATGCCGACTATCCCTAATCTATCCCTGCCTTTCCAAATACATACAAATACAGGCTCACCAGTCTATAGTTCCCTCTTTTCATTACCACCTTTCTTAAATAGTGGCACGACATTAGTTCACCTCCAGTCTTCTGGTACCTCACCTGTGATTGTTGATGACATAAATGTCTTAACAAGAGGCTCAGCAGTTACTTCCCTCGCTCCCCACAAAGTTCTACGGTACACCTGATCAGGCCCTGGGGATTTATTCACCTTTATGCATTTCAAGACATCCAGTACTCCTTCTCTGTAGTATGGAAATTTTTCAATATGTAATCTTCTATTTTCCCATATTCTATATCTCTTCTTTCCCAACAATAAGCACTAATGCAAAATACTCATTTAATATTTCCCTCATCTCCTGCCACTCCACACATAGGCTGCCTTGCTGATCTTTGAGGGGTCCTATTCTCTCCCTAGTTACCATTTTGTCCTTAACGTATTTATAAAATCCCTTTGGATTCTCCTTAACTCTATTTGCCAAAGCTATCTCATGTCCCATTTTTGCCCTCCCGATTTCCCTCTTAAGTATTCTCCTGCTGCCTTCATACTCTAAGGATTCACTCGATCTCTTCTGCCTATACCTAAGCTATGCTTCCTTCTTTTTCTTGACCAAAACCTCAATTTCTCTAGTCATGCAGTATTTCCTACACCTACCAGCCTTTCTTATCACCCTAACGGGAATATACTGTCTCTGGACTCTCATTATCTCATTTCTGAAGGCTTCCCATTTTCCAGTTGTCCCTTTACCTGCAAACATCTGCCCCCAATCAGTTTTTGAAAGTTCTTGCCTAATACCATCAAAATTGGCATTCCTCCAATTTAGAACTTCAACTTTTAGATCCGGTCTACCCTTTTCCATCACTATTTTAAAACTAATAAAATTATGGCCGCTGACCTCAAAGTACTTCTGTATTGAAACCTCAGTCACCTGCCCTGCCTTGTTTCCCAAGAGTAGGTCAAGTTTTGCCACCTTCTCTCGTAGGTACATCCACATACTGAATTCAGAAAATTTTCTTGTCCACACTTAAATTCTTCTCCATCTAAACCCTTAACACTCTGGTAGTCCAGTCTATGTTTGGAAAGTTAAACTCCACTACCATAACCACCCTGTCATTCTTACCCATAAATAAAATCTCCTTACAAATTGGTTTCTCAATTTCCCACTGACTATTAGGGGGCCTATTATACAATCCCAATAAGGTGATCATCGCTTTCTTATTTCTCAGTTCCACCCAAATAACATCCCTGATGTTTTCCCAGAGATATCATCCCCATGTACAGCAGTAATGATATCCATTATCAAAAACGCCACTACCCCTCCTCTCTCACCCCACCTTTCTATCCTTCCGATACCATTCGTATCCTGGAACATTAAACTGACAGTCCTGTCCATCCCTGAGCCACGTTTCTGTGCTATGATATCCCAGTCCCATGTTCCAAACCATGCCCTACGTTATCTGCCTTCCCTCTTAACCCTCTTGCACTGAAGTAAATGCAGTTTAATTATCAGTCCTACCTTGTTCTCTGCTTTGCTCCTGCCTGCCCTGACTGTTTGACTTGCTCCTTTACCCATCTGTACCAGTCTGAGATTGATCTCTTTCCTCACTATTTCCCTGGGTCCTACCCCACCTCCCCACTCCACCTTAAATTCTCCCCAGCAGCTTTCGCAAATCTCCCTGCCAGTATTAGTCGCTTTCCAAATCATGTGCAATCTGTCCTTCTGGTACAGGTCACTTCTACCCCAGAAGAGATTCCAATGATCCAGTGAACCCTTCTCCCTTGCACCTGCTCCTCTGTCACTCATTCCTTTGCTCTATCCTCCTATTCCTACTCTCACTAGCTCGTAGCATCGGAGGTAATCAGATATTACTGCCCTCGAGGACCTCCTTTTTAAATTCTTGCCTAGCTTTCTATTTTCTCCCTTCAGAATCTCATCCTTTTCCCTTCCTACGTACAAACTGGAACCAACAACAATGACTGCCTGCTGGTCCCTCTCCCCTTTGAGAACATTCTGCACCCTCTGAGGCATTTTTGATTCTGGCTCCAGCGAAACAACACATCATTCTGATTTATTGCTGCTGGCTGCAGAAACGTCTGTCTGTGCCTCTGACTAAAAAGAGTTCAATATCACAATTGATTACTTGGAACCCGACATGCCCCTCTTTACATGAGAGCCAGTCTTGATAACTGAAACTTCGCTGTTTGTGTTACATTCTCCTGAGTCCATCACTCCCTACATTTTCCAAAACAGCATACTTTTGTTTGAAATGGGGATAGCCATAGAAGACTCCTGTACTACCTGCCTACCCTTCCTACCGTTCCTGGAGTTAATCAACCTACGTGACAGTATTTGTGGCTTTTTCCCCTTCCTATACCTGCCATCAATCACACCCCATAGCTCTTGTAAATTCCTCATTGTTTCTAATGGCCACTCTAACCTATTTATGCAATCTGATAGGATTCACAACCAAAGACACTTCCTACCGACATAATCATCAGTAACATGGAAACTCTCCCAAAACTCCCAAATCTGACAGGGAGACATATCACTCTACTACTACTACTACTAAAGGCCATATTTGCTCCTGCACAATCTACAGACGCAGAAAATAGCAGTCTTTTTTTGCCCAAAAATACATGTTCCAGGCTAACTTCGTACTTATGGTTTATATTTTTGAAATTTAATCACAAGACATATCTCAATAAAACATATAAAAAGAATGAACCCACTCTACTCATTACTGTAGACTGACAGCAACGTTAAGAAAACGATGCACTTATCTGTTCCTGTGCTGTGAGCATGCCCACACTGTTCCTCCAAGGTGAGCTGTGAATTTCGCTGTTTGTTCATTTTTCCTAGACGCACTCAGATATCCAGCGATACACAAACTCAAATAGCAAAGACAGTAACTATGCATATTCATTGCTGTGTCAGTTTGCAGTGTAGTTTCTTTCTCTCTCTCTACTGCTCTACCTATGTGGTCACTGTCTTTTGTCTTTCTCCTTTTAAAAGTACCATTGTTTTGATCTTTTTCCCCCAAAGTTCCAAAACAATGCAACAGCTTGCAAAACAGGAATTGGTGCTCCTGGAATTTGAGGAAATCACCTCCAACAGCTAAAATACCTCATTTAATAAAAGCAGCTCTTACAGCCACAATTTTTCCCATCCTCCATCGTAAACTTAATTAATTATCGAACACTATCACCAAAACAAATTTTGTTGTGACCACCTGAACAGAGGCTAAAAAGAGAGCCAATTACCCCATCACTACTGCTCGCCTGGTCTATTAGCCTTCAGAGCAACCAAGCATGGGAAACAAATATTGAACAAATTATCAAAATAGTAAGAAAAAAAACTGGAGAGAAAATATCACCCGGAGAGGATAGAAATGAGCTGAAAATCAATCTTACTATTGAAACTTAGATTAAAGATCAGTGGAGTAGAATCACCTTTACACCCAACATTAAATTAGTCTCTGCTAATGAAAGAGGCATTTATGCATTTAAAATAAACAAGCCCACACTCAAATTAAAGTGAGTGCATAATATATGATGTAATAACTGATTTGCAGAAAGAAGGTATTTCGAAATTGCAACTCCTGTCTAAAACATTTACTGAACCTTACTGAAATGTCTGACAGAAGACAACTTTAACTTTAAAAAGGAAAACAAAATTGAGCATTTCAGATATTTTCCACATAGCCAATACTTAGGTCCATCAAGAGATGTCGAACATATTGCAAAGCAAAAATTCAAATCCTGCCATTACTACACACTTGCAAAGCACTTGAGAATTACTGATAACAATTTGAGCACTGTTACCAAAATTTGTAACATTTACCTTTGAAATAAACAATAGTTTGCCTTATTATGTGGCATATTTGATCAAAGCATTTGCCAAGTTTCACTAATAGCAACAGGAACTCCTGTGAGAACACTGTTCGGCGACGAGTTCATGCTATGCTAAATATATACATATAAAGCATTTTAACTCAAGACAGTAATTTTTCAATGCAACAAGTTTCCTGTCCTGTACCAACATCTTATACTGAAAACATGCTTTTGAGTGTTACCGAAACAGAATTGTGAAACCAGAACCTACAACTGGCTGTTGTGTTGCAAACAGATTGAAAAGCAAACTGTAGTCTGTCTGCCAAGAAAGAATTTGCAATGGCATACTATTTTAGCTCAAAGCTCCAAAATCATACAAATAACCTTTTTTTGGCGATTCAATCATTGTTACATATTTAAACAAAAAAGGTCATTTGTGCAGTCACTTCTGTTACACAGAATTAGTTGACGTGACTATCTTTTCCTTTTATAGGGGAACCTCGATTATCTGAGCGACACGAGCAGGAAGTATTTTGTTTGGATAATCAAATGTTCAGATATCATAGTTTAGCCGAGTATCGGGACTGTGCGATCTTGTCCGGATAATCCAAAATTCAGCTAATCGAATGCCGGATAATACAGGTTCCTCTGTTCATTGAAAACGAAGTATTTTACTAACTTTAAAAGGAAAACATTCAAAATTTTGCTCTTATCAAAATCGGAACAAAAAGCAAGGGTGCAAATTGCCCATCCACCACCTCAAATTTGACATATTCAACCAAAAGTGCGTAAAATCCCTCTAATATAGGTACCACAACAGCTTGTGACTTTAAAGTAACACTGGAAGAAGCCAGAGGGGAGCAAAATCTTGCCAGTGGAAACGTAGTAAATATTACTTGATTGTTCATTTGTTTGCATTTAATGCAACTAAACTGTAGTTATTCTACCCCATTCCAGTCTTCCTGACTATGAATAGATATAGGAGTCAGACAAACACTAAGTCACCTGGCTCTTGCCCCTCTCAACTGTTTCTGCTTTTCTGTGACAATTCCTTTGGCTCACAGGTGCATGGTGTTCCCTTGTTTCTAAGCTGAATTCTACACTGTGTCCATCATCATGCATAACAGCGGAGTGAATCAATAACCATTGCACACAATTTTTTTTTGCTATTCATTTAAGCAACATGGGTGCTGCCCAACACCAAGTGTGCTCAAGAAGGAGGTAGTCAGCTGCTTTCTTGAAGTGCCTCAGTCCATACACAATGCTTTTAAGAACAATGTTCCAAAATTTTGACCCAGGGAACGTGAAGCAATTCCATTGCGATTGCAAGTCAGATGGTACGTGTATGTAAGGCATGATGTTTCCATGCATCTGCTGCCCTTGTCCTTCTACATGGCAATGGTTGCAGGCTTGGAAGGAGCTGTCAAAGGAGTAAGTTGTTGTAGTGCTACTTGTAGGGTGATACACAGAGCTGTGGCTCTGCATTTGTGGTGCTGAGAATAAACATTAAGGCAGCAGACAGGCTATCAATCAAATGGACAACTTAGTTCTGAATGTTGCCAAGCTAAGTATTGTTGGAGCTGTATCCTTTCAGGCTAGTGGAGAATATTCCATCACTCAGTTCTGCCTTGCAGATAGGCTTCGAGAGTCAGATGGGGAGTTACTTGCTGCAGGATTATTTAACTCTAATACACTCTTACAGCTACATAACTTACATCCTAGTTCAGTACTGCTCAGTGTTGATCTATGATAATTTCCAAGGCTTTAGAACGAGAATTTGGCAATAATAATGCTAGTAAATATCAAAGACATATAGATGCTCTCGTTAGGATCGTTGTTGCCTGGCACAAATGTAACTGGCCACTTATCAATCCAAGCCTCAACGTCATCTCCGTCCTTCTACAGATAAGAGCAAATTGCTGCACATGCTAGAATCTGTACTGAAAACAAATGGTGGAGATCACAGTGGGTCAGCCTCCATGGAAAGAGAGCAAGTTAACGTGGAGTCGAAATGACTGTTCATCAAAGCTGAAGTAAATGTGGAGGGGACAGCATTTATGCCATAGTTTGTGGGGTGGGAGAGATGTAGCGGTAATGGGTGTACAGTGCTAGTGGAGAATAGATGTTGATTGTTCAAATTAAGCGATCAAATGTGAGAATATTCTCTCAATCTGAACTATCAACATCTTTTCTCCATCAGCACACTACACCCACATTTCATGCAAACTCAGTTCCATTCCATGAGGTTTTGCAAAATGTTACTTACTTGGAGCAAGACACACAGTGGCGATAGATGAACAGTTAATGATGTGAGATAAAACACCAATAAGGTTTGCATTACCTCAGGGTTATGAAGGGGACAATGTGGGACACAAGCAGTAATATGCTGGAATAGAAAAGCCTCGATCTAACAAGGGAAGAAGTGAGGGCATTTCAGCAGATAAGATAGTGGAAAATTCAGACAATATTACTGAAGTAGAATAAAGCGGATTTAGCAATGGCATAAACATGGAATTGGATGCACCAGGTTGCAAACAGACTAATTTAATCACAAACTTCTCATCAGTGAGAGGGATGAATTTGATAGGGAAAGAAAGAAGTGTAGAGAAGAGACTGAAAACATTGCTTAAAGTTGGAAGAAATTTCTGCTCATCACTACAACGCCAGATAAGCAATCAAACAATTTTGTAAGAGTGGAAGAGCCTAGAGAGGTGATGGCAAGGTAGATCTGGGTATCAATATACCATGTCAAAACATGCATAACAATAGACCAAATCACACTTTTTTGCACTCAAATAAAATTAGAATAAAGAGATTCAATGTCTACTTAATTTAAATATATAATTATGTTTGAAGTCTAAATGGCTAAAAAAAGTTAAAATGTACATGGTGACTGATGCAGATAATTTTAAATATTTAGGAAGAAATGCTTACATATATATTGTTGATGCAATATAAAACAAAATTATTTTGGAAGGAAGCTACGTTACGAAATTTCAGAATTCATGCAACTGAAGCTCCAGTAATTTAATTTTCAATATCAAATTGCAGCATGTGAAGGCAAAAATTTCCAAATCCTTGCGCACAGAATACCAATTAAAATTCATTTCATACATAAAGATCTCCCAAATTCTTGCTCCACCAACTGACATTTGTACCTTCAAATGTGAATAACCCAAGATGATTAATAGAAGTGAAAACAGGATGTAGACATATTAAGTATCATACGAAGGTATAAGGAATGGTGGAAAAGGTTGGTTTTAATGAACTCATGCTTTTGAAAGCAAGTCTCAAGATTCTATGCTTCCTGTAATTTGTTTATAAAAGCCTCACATTCAATCACTGTAGATATTGCAAAACAGTATTCTTATATGGATATGGACATGACAGAACTAACAAGAGGAAAAAATTCACGCAAGGTGCTGCAATAACAATTGTCAGGAATACACAACAGCAGCAACTGGTATGCATTTGTACAAATGAGTTCACCTAAGACAAATAGATCTCAACTGTGTATATGTTAATAAAGACATAGAAAATTAGTGAATCAATTTTTCAGGACAAACATGGAAAAATCCAAAACAAAAAATAGGTACACAAAATAATTAAGAACACACAAAATAAAGACATTCAATTGAATGAACCTACTTCATTCAATACAACCATAACATATTAGCTAAAGGAATGCTGCGATGCCCTCATCTAAATTAATCTTACCTTTGCACATGATCCACATAGCCTCCAAGTACCAAAATCTATCCACATGCTTTACATATTCTTAACAACTGAACATCCTCATATCTCTCAATGTGCTTGACCGTTGCAAACCTGTCCTTTTACAGCCCCTCATTCCTGAAGAAGGGCTTATGCCCGAAACATCAATTCTCCTGCTCCTCGGATGCTGCCTGGCCTGCTGTGTTTTTCCAGCACCACATTTTTCAACTCTGGTACTCCAACATCTGCAGTCTTCACTTTCACCCAGACCCTTTACTGCCGGTCTTAGAAATGAGGATCAAAAGAACAGCTTCAGAACTGATTGACAGCAGATGATGCTCACCATACTTCACATTCTAGAGCTGTGTTTTTGGCGGAGAGGGGAAGTCATAGGCCTTGTTAAGCTGCCACTTGGCAGAAAGGGTACAAGCCATGCTTGAAGACAACTCCAAGAATATTTTAATACTTGAGGAATCTGTCTACAGGGCGGTTGCCATTTTCATCAAATCTTCCTTTATCTCATCAAACTCTTTCAAAATTTGCAGGCTCAAGGGCAAAGTGGGGTAGAAGTTTACATCAGTGTCAAAGGAATGCAAAACAAGGAGGATTTCAGTGGGGACAATGTCTGGATAAACTGAGACTGTGGTGAGGCATGGAGCACAGCAGCTGAGAGCTGAAGTGAAGCAGGCTGGAGGCATGGAGTACTGCAGAGCAGCTCAGAGCCAGAGCGGAGAGGGCTGCAGCCAGTTGCTTGACTGGGGACCAGTGCGGGCGGTCAGCAGCTTGCAAGACCAGTCAGACTACATGTGGAAGAGCTCCTGCACTGATCTACTGCAGTGTAATGTTGATCTGTAATCTGCTTATCTTACTGTAATTTTTATCCTTTTAACTGTATTTTTTATTTTCTAACATACAATGAATCACTAAGGTAATAGAGCTTTTAGTTTCCTTTTTGTATCTAGGTACTTGATATCCAAGATGGTGCCATGAGAGGCAACATGGTAAACTTTTCACTGTGTTCCTGTACTTGAGTACACGTGACAATAAAACTTAATTTTAATACTTATTGATGATAGCAATGCAGCAGCTGAATTGGAGGGTTTGGTCTCAGAGACCTTTTTGGTTTTGGTTCCAATACATTTACTGAGTATACTGGCACAGTCATTACGGATGTCACAGATGTGGTGCTCATGGAGGAGGACATCAACGCAGAACTCAAGGTTACTGCAGGGGGTAATCAGATGGTTTGAAAAACAGAATCAATTGCAGACACTAAGTAAGATGTTGACTGTGGTGGCAGCTGGTGGACTTTCTCCATTATGTGGTGTATAGTGGAGATTGGATTTGGCAGCCAGTGCAGCCTTCTCAAGTGAAGCTGCAGCAGTCTGACTGCTGAAAAAAAAACCTTGCTGCTGAGGAGTATTTGATACTCAATATTGCTCGACAGCACGGTGAATTGAACGGTGATGATGATGCAGGCAGCAGATCCAGGCTGCATCAATGATACACTTGAATTGAGAGAATCATGAGCTGGACAATGATTTCAAGAGGGCAGAACTATGAACTTGAACAGCAAAGTGAATGCATACGTGTTAACAGTAGCTTTGTGGAAAGCTGGTACTGCAATAGTTATGGAGGATTCCTCCAATAGCAATCTTACCACTGGTATAGAGGACAGCCATGGAAGGAGAGCACGATGAGTTCCTAAGGGCTCTTGTGGTACAGTGTCCCTACCTCTCAGCCAGGGGACCCAGGATCAAGTCCCACCTGTTCCAGAGGTAAGCAAGAACATCTCTGAACAGGGTAATCAGAAAATATAAAAACCAGCTGAGATCTTCTCCCCAACAATTGCATTTTAATTAAGTCCCCTCCCTTCTTCTTATTTCTGTTCACTTGCTGTTGTTGCATTGTCCCGTTGGACTGTTCTAATAAAGTTTTTGTTTAATTAGAGACACAGATGGTTTGGTGGTGAAGGAAGAAAAAGTAACATGGGCGATTTGATACTAGTAAAAATAGGTGTGCTAAAATATCACTGGATTAAGAAAAAAAAAGCTGAATTCTTACTTGATGTTGATTTTATTTAAGAAAGAGCTGAGCTCGAGGGCCTTTGTGCACAGTAATAGGGTGCACTGAGCAAGAAGACTAGAGTTCAAGTCCCACCTGCTCCAGGAGGTATATAATACGTCTCTGAACCAAGGTGTTTAGAAAATAAAGAGGTGAATCTTTCCCAAGCGGTGGATAAACTTTTTGACTGGGAAAGGTGGAATATGTTTATGCTAAACTATAAATTTAAATAAAACCCAAGTCTTTTTCTGTCTAATGCAGCATATGAATACTGGTCTACAGGCCTTCTCAATCTTTACTTCCCTGACATTCACATCAGCAAATTGAACCAGTTTAAATTACACTCAGTTTGTGAGTAGTTGAAGCTCAGGTACTGGTCCTTGGAGTGCCACACTCGTCACAGACTGCCAACCCGAAAAAAAAGCCGCTTACTTTGTCAATCCATGATACCAAATCAAGGAGTCATAATTTGTGTAACCACCTCATGTACCAACCAAATTAACACATTGAAAAATACAAATGCTCTAGATCCACTAATTCGTTATTATTGTGCTCATCTCTGGAAACCACACATTGTAGGAGGGATGTGATAGTGTAGCAAAAAGTCCAGAAAAGATTTACCAGGATGTTGCCTGAGCTGGAGTTTCAGTTATGAAGAGAGAACGGACAGACTGGGGTTGCTTGCCTTACAGCAGAGGAGACTGAGGAGCGGCATGATTGAAATGTATGAAATTATGAGGGTTATGGATTGGGTGGATAAAAGAAACCTTTTGCCCTTGATTTTGATTGGGGGGGGAAATCATTAGCTGGGATCACACACTTAAGGGGCACATGATTCAGAGGAGATGTGAGGAAAGTCTTTTTCACCCAGAGGGTGATGGGAATCTGGAACTCACGACCTGAAAGGGTTGTCGACAGAGAAACCCTCATAACATTTTAGCATTTAGATGTGCACTTGCAATGCCAAGAAAAAACAAGGTTATGGGCCACATACTGGAAAATGGAATTAGAATAGTCAGGCGGCTATTTTTGACCAGCGTGGACATGATGGACCAAAAGGCCTTTTTCTAGGCTGTGGATCTATATGACTCTATCAACTGCAGCATTAGTTCAGATGACTTGCCAAGGATTATTATGTATTTTATAATCTGTATTCATCATACCTAAACATTTGCTGATTTTACAAAAGCCCTGTTGCCTTGTCCCCAGAATTGATTTCAGCATTTTATCTACTACTGATCTCAGCCGAACTAGCCTTTGATTTCTGGTGTCTTCTGGTGAAATAAGGTGTGACATACTCTCCCTTCTAACTGGTCTAACACAGGAAACCATGGAAGATCAAAACCAACAGCTACTTCCTAAAGCTCTTGGATGCAAGCCACGATTCCAATGAAGTCTGTCAACATAGAGTCCCATTATTTTCTCCAGTACCAATTGTAAAAACATCTTCACTAATTGACTGTATTAGATCAAAGAAAGTACTAAATTCTAAGCAGGAGTTTATTGAAGCAGAATTGTAATTGTATTACAGTATAAAAACCATAACCTCAGTGTGTCTGATTATGTTGTCCATCATGAATAAAGACACTAATTTTTTTTCCCTTTATGGGTTGAGATTTATCAAAAAAACTTCATACTCAGCAATTCAGTATGAAGAAATCAGCATTTTAAGTAGTCTTGTTCAATTTAATGTGCACACAGACACAAAGCAAGCAAATCAAACACAACTGGTCTGATCAGATTAGTGAGCAAAGAAAGTAAGGAATTAAAACTCTTAGAAGACATTACACATGACTCAAGTCAGTTGTCATTTTCAACGACTGTTCTCTAGCCAGCCTTAAATCTGTTATCCAATTTATTTGCCATGTTAAATACAAATCCTAATATATGAAAACTTGTCTTTATTTTTATGCAGCATTTCTATTTCAAATTGACACCAAGTAAGCAACAGTTAAAATACACAGAGACTCCTTGAAGGAAGGGAGTCTTACTATGCTCCAGAGTTAGTCTTCCCAGCTAGCGAACAGTCAAGTTTCACATTCGCTTTTCAGCAGTTATTAAATTGGAAACGCAAATGCACCAGTCTCAGAACATCTAAACAAGATCTCTGTACACACCAGCTAAATCTTCTTGAGTTCCATTCAGGACTAAGTGTATACAGAATGGCTAAAAGCAATGCATCCTCAATGTCAACAAAATCCTCTTATAAAGTAGAAGAAAATATCGGATTGTTCAGGGGTTTGCAAAACACACTCCAAGTATTTGCATCAGAAAGAATAAACCTAAAAATGTGAATTTCTTTTAAACAGATTATGGAAAGATGGAGAGGCAATAGAGTAGTGGCGATGGGAGATTTTAATTTTCCCAACATTGACTGGGATACACTTAACATCAGAAGTCTGGATGGGGTAGAATTTGTAAGAAGTGTCCAGGAGAGTTTTCTAGAGCAGTATGTCAATCGTCCGACGAGGGAAGGGGCCATATTGGACCTGGTACTGGGGAAATGAGCCAGGCCAGGTGATAGAAGTTGCGGTGGGGGATTTCTTTGAGAACAGTGACCACAATTCTGTAAGTTTTAGAATACTCGCAGATAAAGAGGAGAGTGGTCCTTAGGGAAGAGTACTAAACTGGGCCAAGGCCAATTATATCAAAATTAAGCAGGAGCTCCGAAATGTGGATTGGACACAGCTATTTGAAGGGAAGCCCACATTTGAGATGTGGGAGGCTTTCAAAGATAGGTTAAAGGTAGTGCAGGTTAGGCATGTCCCGTTGAAGGCAAAGGGTAGGAAGGGCAAGATTCGTGAATCGTGGATGACAGGAGAAATTGTACGACTAGCCAAGAGGAAAAGGGAAGCATACATAAGGTCTAGGCAACTAAGAACAGAAAGGGCCCTGGAAGAATATCGGAAGAGTAGGACAAGTCTTAAACGAGGAATGATGCGGGCTAAAAGGGGTCATGAAATAGCTTTAGTGAGCGGAATTAAGGAGAATCCCAAAGCATTTTATTCTTATAGAAGCAGCAATTGGGTAACTAGAGAAAGGATTGGTCCACCAAAGGATAACGAAAGAAGGCTGTGTGTTGAACTTGAGAGAATGGACGAGATTCTGAACGATAACTTTGCAACAGTGTTCAGTGAAGAGAAGAACATGATGAATCTTGAGATTAGAGACAGAAGTTTGATTAGTCTGGATCACGTTGACATAAGTAGGGAAGATGTGTTGGGTAGGCGAGAGGTTAAGATTAGATTACATTACAGTGAGGAAACAGGCCCTTCGGCCCAAGTCCACACCGACCCGCCAAAGCACAACCTACCCATGCCCCTACATTTACCCCTTACCTAACACTACGGGCAATTTAGCCTGGCCAATTCAGCTTACCTGCACATCTTTGGACTGTGGGAGGAAACCAGAGCACCCGGAGGAAACCCACGCAGACATGGGGAGAACGTGCAAACTCCACACAGTCAGTTGCCTGAGGCAGGAATTGAACCCGGGTCTCTGGCGCTGTGAGGC
Source organism: Chiloscyllium punctatum (assembly GCF_047496795.1). Classification (NCBI taxonomy): domain Eukaryota; kingdom Metazoa; phylum Chordata; class Chondrichthyes; order Orectolobiformes; family Hemiscylliidae; genus Chiloscyllium; species Chiloscyllium punctatum. The sequence continues at coordinate 47,128,399 of NC_092775.1, read as the reverse complement.
AACAGTGCTAACCACTGTGCCACCGTGCTGCCCCAAAGGGGTAAGGTAGACAAATCCCCAGGACCGGATGGGATCTATCGCAGTTGCTGAGGGAGGCGAGAGAGGAAATAACTGGGGCCCTGACAGATATCTTTGTGGCATCCTTAAATGCATGTGAGGTGCCGGAGGACTGGAGGGTTGCTCATGTTGTCCCCCTGTACAAGAAGGGTAGTAGGGATATTCCAGGTAACTACAGACCAGTGAGCCTGACGTCAGTGGTGGGAAAGTTGCTGGAGAAAGTACTGAGGGATAGGATCGATTTATATTTAGAAAAGAATGGGCTAATCAGTGATAGGCAACATGGTTTTGTGCGGGGGAGATCGTGCCTTACCAATAGAGTTCTTCGAGGAAGTAACCAAGTTGATAGATGAAGGAAGGGCTTTAGTAAGGCGTTTGATAAGGTTCCCCATGGTAGACTAATGGAGAAAGTGAAGTCTAGCTAGGTGAATAAAGAACTGGTTCAGCAACAGGAGACAGAGAGTAGGAGTTGAAGGGAATTTCTCGAAATGGAGAAAGGTGACCAGTGGTGTTCCATAGGGGCCAGTGTTGGGGCCACTGTTGTTTGTAATATACATAAATGATCGGGAAGAGGACACTGTTGGTATGATCAACAAGTTTGCATATGACACGAAGGTTGGTGGAGTAGCAGAAAGCATAAGGGATATCAGAGAATACTGGAGGATATAGATAGACTGGAGAGTTAGGTGGAAAAGTGCCAGGTGGTTTTCAATCCAGAAAAATGCGAGGTGATGCATTTAGGCAAGACTAATTCTAGGGCGAATTATACAATGAACGGAAGAGCCTTGGGAAAAGTTGATGGGCAGAGAGATCTGGGAATGCAGGTCCATTGTACCCTGAAGGTTGCTGCATAGGTGGATAGAGTGGTCAACGCAGCATATAGTATGCTTGCCTTCATTGGACGGGGTATTGAGTATAAGAGCTAGCAAATCATGTTAAAATTGTATAAGACATTGGTTCGGCCGCATTTAGAATACTGTATGCAGTTCTGATCACCACATTACCAAAAGGATGTGGATGCTTTGCAGAGGGTGCAGAGAAGCTTGACGAGGATGTTGCCTGGTATGGAAGGTGCGAGCTATGAACAAAGGTTGAGTAGGTTAGGTTTATTTTCATTAGAAAAAAAAGGAGACTGTAAACCTCAATCAGGTCCCCCCCAAAGTCATGAAAGGTATAGACAGGGTGGATAGATACAAGCTTTTTCCCCAGGGTGAAGGATTCAATAACGAGCGGTCATGCTTCCAAGGTGAGGGGTGGAAAGTTTAAGGGGAATACACGCGGCAAGTACTTCACACAGAGGGTGGTGGGCGTTTGGAACACGTTGCCAGCAGAGTTGGTAGAGGCAGGCACGGTAGATTCATTTAAGATGCGCCTGGACAAAATGCACGAGTAGGTGGGGAGCAGAGGGATACAGATGCTTAGGAATTGACCGACAGGTTTAGAGTCAGAGATGTACAGCATGGAAACAGACCCTTCGGTCCAACCCGTCCATGTCGACCAGATATCCCAACCCAAACTAGTCCCACCTGCCAGCACCCGGCCCATATCCCTCCAAACACTTCCTAATCATATACTCATCCAATTGCCTCTTAAATGTTGCAATTGTACCAGCCTCCACCACATCCTCTGGCAGCTCATTCCATACACGTACCACCCTCTGCGTGAAAAAGTTGCCTCTTAGGTCTCTTTTATATCTTTCCCCTCTCATCCTCACCCTCTAGTTCTGGACTCCCTGACTCCAGGGAAAAGACATTGTCTATTTATCCTATCCATGACCGTCATAATTTTGTAAACCTCTAGAAGGTCACCCCTCAGCCTCTGACGCTCCAGGGAAAACAGCCCCAGCCTGTTCAACCTCTCCCTGTAGCTCAGATCCTCCAACCTGGGCAACATCCTTGTAAATCTTTTCTGAATCCTTTCAAGTTTCACATCTTTCCGATAGGAGGGAGACCAGAATTGCACACAAGATTCCAACAGTGGCCTAACCAATGTCCTGTAAAGCCGCAACATGACCTCCCAACTCCTGTACTCAATACTCTGACCAATAAAGGAAAGCATACCAAATGCCTTCTTCACTATCTTATCTACCTGTGACTCCACTTTCAAGGAGCTATGAACCTGCATTCTCTTTGTTCAGCAACACTCCCTAGGACCTTTCCATTAAGTGTATAAGTCCTGCTAAGATTTGCTTTCCCAAAATGCAGCACCTCGCATTTAGCTAAATTAAACTCCACCTGCCACTTCTCAGCCCATTGGCCCATCTGGTCCAGATCCTGTTGTAATCAGAGGTAACCCTCTTCGCTGTTCACTACACCTCCAATTTTGGTGTCATCTGAAAACTTACTAACTGTACCTCTTATGCTCGCATCCAAATCATTTATGTAAATGACAAAAAGTAGAGGTCCCAGCACTGATCCTTGTGGCACTCCACTGGTCACAGGCCTCCAGACTGAAAAACAACCCTCCACCACCACCCTCTTTCTTCTACCTTTAAGCCAGTTCTGTCTCCAAATGGCTAGTTCTCCCCATATTCCATGAGATCTAACCTTGCTAATCAGTCTCCCATGGGGAACCTTGTTGAACGCCTCACTGAAGTCCATATAGATCATATTTACTGCTTTGCCCTCATCAACCTTCTTTGTTACTTCATCAAAAAACTCAATCAAGTTTGTGAGACAGGATTTCCTACGCACAAAGCCATGTTGACTATCCCTAATCAATCCTTGCCTTTGCAAATACATGTACGTCCTGTCCCTCAGGATTCCCTCCCAACAACTTGCCCACCACCGAGGTCAGGCTCACCGGTCTATACCACCCTTCTTAAACAGTGGCACCACGTTTGCCAACCTCCAGTCTTCCGGCACCTCACCTGTGATTATCGATGAATCAAATATCTGAGCAAGAGGCCCAGCAATCACTTCTCTAGCTTCCCAGAGTTCTCAGGTACACCTGATCAGGTCCTGGGGATTTATCCACATTTAACCATTTCAAGTCATCCAGCACTTCCTCCTCTGTAGTCTGGACATTTTGCAAGATGTCACCATCTATTTCCCTATAGTCTATATCTTCCATATCATTTTCCACAGTAAATACTGATGCAAAATACTCGTTTAGTATCTCCCCTACCTCTTGCAGCTCCACACAAAGGCTGCCTTGCTGACCTTCGAGGGTCCCTATTCTCTCCCTAGTTACCCTTCTGTCCTTAATATATTTGTAAAAACCCTTTGAATTCTCCTTCACTCTATTTGCCAAAGCTATCTCATGTCCCATTTTGCCCTCCTGATTTCCCTCTTAAGTATACTCATACTGCCTTTATACTCTAAAGGATGCACTCGATCTATCCTGTCTATACCTGACATATGCTTCCTTCTTTTTCTTAACCAAACCCTCAATTTCTTTAGTCATCCAGCATTCCCTATACCTACCAGCCTTCCCTTTCACCCTCACAGGAATATACTTTCTCTGGATTCTTGTTATCTCATTTCTGAAGGCTTCCCATTTTCTAGCCGTCTCTTTACTTGCGAACATCTGCCTCCAATCAGCTTTCGAAAGTTCTTGCCTAATACCGTTAAAATTGGCCTTTCTCCAATTTAGAACTTCAACTTGTAGATTTGATCTATCCTTTTCCATCACTATTTTAAAACAACTAGCATTATGGTCGCTGGCCCCAAAGTGCTCCCCCACTGACACCTCAGTCACCTGCCTTATTTCCCAAGAGTAGCTCAAGTTTGGCACCTTCTCTAGTAGGTACATCCACATACTGAATCAGAAAATTGTCTTGTACACACTTAAGAATTCCTCTCCATCTAAACCTTTAACGCTATGGCAGTCTCAATCAATGTTTGGAAAGTTAAAATCCCCTACCATTACTACCCTATTATTCTTACAGATAGCTGAGATCTCCTTACAAGTTTGTTTCTCAATTTCCCTCTGACTATTGGGGGGTCTATAATACAATCCCAATAATTTGATCATCCCTTTCTTATTTCTCAGTTCCACCCAAATAACTTCCCTGGATGTATTTCACAGTATGTTTGGATCTGCTTAGGCTTGGAGGGCCGAAGGGCCTATTCCTCGGCTGTAAATTTTCTTTGTTCTTTGTTCTATTAACAAAATGCCCCACTTTCCTTGATTTGCAAAACAAACATTTTAAAGTCCTAACATTTTTTTCATACTATATATGCAATGGATGTTGTTAACAAATAAATAATACTACCAAAACACTTTAAAAAGCAAACAAGCAGACAAAACACATTCAGAAACCTTTGCCACGCTCTCCTACATCAAAGGCATCTTAGAAATAACTGCCAGACTACTCACTCAGACCTCTTAGCATCACAGTAGCCCACAAAACCACCAACACACTAAAACAACTAATGAACTTGAAAGACCCTATATAGACAACAAAACTAATGTTATTTACAAAATAATTTGCAAGAACTGTAATAAACACTACATTAGACAAACAGGTAGAAAACTAACCACCAAGGATACATGAACATTAACCAGCCACAAAAATACATGACCACTCTCATTAGTATCTCTACGTACAGAGGAAGGAGGACACCACTTCGACTGGGACAACACATTCATTCTGGGAGAAGCCAAATAGAAACACACATGAAAATTCCTAGAAGCATGGCACTCCAACTGGAACTTTATTAACAAACACATTGACTTGGATCCTATTTACCACCCCCTGAAAAGAAAAGTGACATCACCAACGCAAGGAATCCTAAACACAATAAAAAACGAACCATACCACCAGTGCTTCACTGATGTTACCTAGTATGGTGACGAAACGTCTAAAAACGAACCTTCCAGCTCAGAGAGCAAACTGACATCCAGAACCTCAAACTGAGTTATAAACCTTAAAACTTGCTAAGGCTTGCAGCTTTCAGGTTTATTTTGAAATACAACTGTAACTTTGTGCCCAACCGCTCAGTGAGGCTGTTTTTCTTCCAAATGGTAAAAGCATGCTACATTAGATGCACTCCAGAACCAATAAGCCTAATATTTACACTAAGTAAACAAGCCTGTAATAATAAAAAGTGAATACAAGTAAAATACATACCAGGTAAACCAAAATGCCTCAACCTTTTTTTGGAATAATGTGTTTAGAAGGGTGAGAGTGTCAGTCAGTATGAGACACTGGCGTGATAATTGAATGCATTAAATTATGCCAACAATGTAGTGACTTAGGAGAAACACCACAAATCACATATATAGAAAGCAGCAGTTACTATAAGGGCAATCATAATCACCTGCTGCCAAAGTATTCCTATCCGTGCCAATAATTACAACTTAATCAATTTTTGAACAAAATTTTACTATTATTTTGACAGTGATTCACACAAAATTGTGTTTACCTGCATATTTTTGGCTTAATTGGTGCTTACCTTCTATAGCCATTGCATCACAAAACATGGACATGAAAAGGAAAAAAAAACAACAATTAGTGCGATACAATATAGATCTGTGGAATAAAACATTCCATTGGAGGGAAAAATGTACATTAACCTATAGTGACTGCATCACAAAACATACATATGAAAAAGAAAATAAAGATATTGCTTTACAATGTACATCCCTAGGATGAAATAGCCACAGAACAAAGGGACATTAACTTATATCCAGTAAAATATTAATATATTCAATTGGTCTTTCAAAAAAATTCAAAAACTGCTTACTTAAAAACAATTAACAATTTAAATTTTTCTTGCATTAATCCTTTTTTTCCCCATTTGTTCTTATTTTAACTAGATTCTAGTCTACAAAAGTAAGATAGTAACTAAGAAATGATTGGGTAGAGATACTGAGCTCAACAATATAAGAAACACTTCATAATAAAATTTAGAGATTAAAATTCTTCCTCGTTAATTGTCAGGACAAACTTATAGAATGTCAAACTTAAATCACTAATACATATTAATCACAGTTATTTTCACACATGGAACTGTATAATGTAATCCTTAAAATCCCAGTAAGGAGTTCCAGAATCCCATGCAATGAACAGAATTTGACTTCTTCACCATAAACTGGAGGCCTTGGGCAGAAGAAATCTCCATTGATCTTACTTGTCAATCAACAAGTGTCATTACAAATCAGTAGCTAATTGTACATGAACTATTTTTAGACACTTGAGAAGTATGTTATATCAAAGTATGTGTTTCTTGGCCTTTTTTCCTTCCTATCAAGATAAAAATTAAGTACAAACGCCTGCTAAAATGGAAGTGAGCCAGGCTGTAACTGGCTACACATATGTGGCATTACAATATTAACGGCCTTCTCTGAGAGGCACAAGGAAGAAAAGGACAGAAAGCAAATATTAACTTGTTTTGACTACATCCTTAGAACAAAAACCAAAAGTGACAGAGAAAAAAAAAGGATGATTTGAAGCTTTTCTTTCAAGTGAATAAGTAAGTCTTTGACATACATTACAACTCAAATTGGAGTCGGTAGCCTACAACAATTCCACTTAGAGAATGTTGAACTCACTTTCCATAAATGGGGTTCATATTTCAACCAAAACTGACATGACAGCTAAGGCATGGATAGGTTTTTATTAGTTATTGATGTGGTCATTAGATGTAGGCCTAGGTTTGACCTTTCCAACATCCTCTTTGTGAAGTCTTTCCATACTCCTACTCATCCAAAACACTTACCACATGTATCTTTCCCATACTAAGTTCACATACCCACCACTATTCTTGCTGTCAATGATTTCCACAGGACTGTTGTGTTGAATATTAAATTATCATTCAAAAATCTCTCGAGTTTACTTCCAATCTACTTTGTGACTGCCTCTAATGTTTTTACAGTCCATTCTCTTTTCCACCTCGCGCCCTTCCCACAATGCTACAGCTTTAACCCCGCTCCCAAAAACTCTCAGTAACTGCTTATCTTTCTCTATTACCCTTTTCAAAAGCAAACTTTTCAAAAGCTAAAAATCCAGCTTTTTAGCAGAATTACAAACAACTTTTCTTTTACTGCTCCGGATCTACTTCTCTGATTACACACTTTGGGACATTCATTAAATACCACTTATTTTACCTACTAGTAGAATGAAGCGCATGCAAAACACACTTGGGACATCAAGGTGATTTAATGTACGGTACCAACTGACCAATGACAGCATGTAAGGAAAAGAAAAGACTTTAAACATTACATTTTTGGAATTCATCTCGTCAGGAAAAAAATCCTCAAATGATTCCCATCTATTAATCTAGATTAGAAGGGAGACTGGGTTAAATAGGACTCTGTTCTGCTTTCCAATTCAGAATTTATAGTAAGAAAACCCATTGACATTCTCCTAGCAAAACCATTCACCACAACTGACCTCATTTCTTTGAGTCCTTCAGTCTCTATAACGTGCAGAATCTGTTTGGGGGTCATTGGAGCATCTGAGTAATTTTCCAACACCTGTGGACAGATATGTACTGAAATCCAAGTCAACCATTACCTGACAGCACAAAAAGGTTGAAAAGAAAAGATCATGTGCAGCAATATACGTGATGTAGGTTCTTTAATCTAAAGGACTTTAAAACAATTACAGTCAGTTTGCAGACTATGGCCACATTACTGTTTAAGATACAGTCTATAGGAAGGCTTTTTTAGTAAATTAATATTTTCTGAAAGCTGAAGACAATAAAATAATTCATAGGTGACAAAATGCATAATGCACTGAAAAATAATCTTCGTCATAATATATACTTAGAAATGAAGCCAATGTTTTAAATTTAAAATACATCTCTGCCATGGAGACAACAGGGCTCAGCTTATCACCTGTCCTTTGATCAGACATAAATTCACCACCACAGGTACACAGAAATATACTTTCAGTTCACCCCTCATGAAAGCAGCAACATATATACAATACAATCTCCAGGAGAACAAGTAAAGGAAATGCTTTGATACTTGGCCCAAATAACTGCTTTTCAACTACAAGCCAATGTGATAAATGGTGCTAGATTAACTTTCTGAGAAAGCCTTACAAGTTAGCACAATCCTGACTTTCACATCTGCAAACTTAACATCTGTGGTCACAAGATAATGAAACCTTCAACTGACACATTCCTTAATCCAACTTCTGCACTACCCCTAAACTGATTTCAAGGATCTCTCCATCACTATCATTTCGGTCTGGAAGCTTCCTTTTCTTTTTGACAATGCTACACCAAAAACAGCACAATAACTCACCAAGACAAATAGAAAACTAAGCGAAATTCTGAAGTTTAAAAAATGCAACTTGATTCAATTCTGCACAATTTTAAACATAAGTAACCCAAATTTAGAAGAATATGTTTTAAAATTTAGATTAGAACTTGCCAATTATGGAAGTATTTGAGTGCAGCTTCAGTATGTTAACTTTCAAAATGTCAGGAGCCTTGCTATTCTAAGGCTGCTAAATGAACTTGAGAAGATACACACTCCATTCCAAAACATTTAGCCATTTTCAGTATTTCTCACATCTGAATTACTTAAAACAGCACAGGGTCTTATAATTCATAAGCACAGTTCATCATTCTACCTTCAATCAACATTATTAAATCCTACATGCATAGCTTGGCATAGTTCACTGTGACTTAAGAAATGCACAACAAACATTAGCAAATAGATATCCAATTGTCAATTCTCTCTCAAAACAGTCAGTGTATTACTGGTTAAAACTTTTGGATGTTAGCAGTGAAACTGTCAAAAAAAACCTGAAGGTTTGACAGATCTTCATCCTACTGTGCAAACCATAGTTATTCAAACTAAATAACTGTGTGATTTCATACTGCCCTTACTGTAAGACAAAAGGTGAATAACAAAAACATAGGTTCCAATGAAAGGTTTAAAATTAAGCATTAATCCATCTGATGTAGATTAACCAGTTATGTGCACTCAGCCTTTACCTTGTTTTTTTAAAAAAATTCCCTTTTTTGATGTAAACAAATAATTAAGGTTGCACCTCATGCAAGATAGAAATCTTATGTTATTTCAGAATATTATTTCCAGCTGTGTTACAAAACTACTATTGAAAAACATTCAGTTTCAAATATATTACAACAACCCTAAATGGAATGCTGTCACATATGGTATTTAACATTTTTTTTTAATTGCATTTGTGATATGAACGGTTCAGTGAGGGGAGGCCCCTAATATAAGTGAGGTACTTCCCCCAAGTGATAGGGGTAAATTTATATGTACACATGTAAACGATAGGAAGCACAAAATAACATGCACACTAAGGCATGGATTAAATTGAGCGATATGTTAACAGTCAAATCTTAAAAGCAGGGTGGAAGAGTTAATTATCGCTCCTGATTTGCAATCTTCTCAACTATATAGCTAGTAAGTCTGCATTTCATTAGCAACAAGTGAAGTATCAGCCAATATTTCAGTTTGCTTCTATTGCAATTTAACTCAACAGTGCTTTGAGAACAGCAGTTCCATTTGTCCAGACAGATTACAATTCATGGGTTGGCTGAAGTAAACCCATAAATTATGTTTATAATTGCTTCACTTGAAACAAGATCACTGTGTCTCCCGTAACAAAAATTCAAACAACCTCAAGTTTTTTTTTTAAAAGAAAACAAACATTTTAGTTAATAAAGAATCTCAGTACCAAAATATTGCTGACAAGATGGGCATTCTGCAGTAGACATGGGACACTCAAGGAATCTCCTCTAAACTGCACACCTACTACACAAAATATGCCTAACCTAATGAGTCACTATAAAAAAACTTCAACATTTTACTACATTTATTATTTGAGTGTTGTAATGTCAGTAGTTAGTTATTAAAAATACTTATGAGAAAACACTACTTAAAAGATGACAAACTGCCAAATTTATTTGAAAAAGGTGGCGTGTTGGAAGGAAGTCAGCAAGGGGGCTAAAGAGCTCAAGGCATTCCAGACCATTGTATTACTGTAGATTCATTGTTGGATTATAAAACAAATTTTAAAAACTGCAAATGCCACCACTTACATTACAGATGCCTAAATAAATAGCTCAAATCTGTCAGTTCAGATTTTTAAAAAACAAATTTGAAACACTTCATTAAAATGTATTAAATTCAGCACAAGTTAATTCTCATGCACTCCAATCACTTATCCCAAACATTAGGCCCGGAAGTGCTTGCAACCAAAGAATATCCTGCACTTCATTTTTTTTTAAAAAGGACAGAAGATTTATATCATGATATTTTGTATCATGCTCTCTTCAGAGTGATAAACTGTGTGTCAAGGGCACATGATGGAATTCTTCAAGCTTCTACATGAATGCGAAGGTAATTCTTTGGCAGTTCCTTGATACAATTCAAAATCAGGCCAGTTTGTTAAATTAAAAAAATGACAATTCTGAGCAAATGACAACTATAACACTAGATTTTTACAGATGTGCTTCCATTTATCTCAGCAGCTTTCCTATTATGTTGCCCATTACAAACTGAATGATAAATGGTGTTCAAAATTTTAAGGAGCCATTCACAGCAGGTTACATGTGACACATGAAGTGGAAAACAATTACAAATTTGCAAAACACCAAGATTTTCTTCTCAAAAGTATTTCAAATGTTGCCATTACTGATTTTGTGTTTAAACAGAACACAAATGTAATAATTTTTCATCTCCACAAACATTTGGATGAGTTATTCCATTAGGTTGGAGGAATGTTCTGAATTTAACACAGGGCAAAAGTTCAAGCATACCGTATATACTAGTGTATAGGTTGGATTTTTAAGACAGTTTTTTAAAGCTGAAATTAGGGGCACGAATTTTAAAGGACTGAAATTCATGCTGCAGTTCAAAATATTGTATTATTAGCAAAAGTAGATCTGATTGCACAATAAATCCTGGGTGAAGAAGAAAAACACAATGAATTATGGTAAAGGTAATTACTGGATAAAAGCAAGAGACCAGTATTAAAATTCAAAGATTCACTTAAATCCTGCCAATCACAGTCCAACATCATGGCCTGGTATAATGGCACACTAAAAATAAAACATTTATTAAATTCTGAAAGAGTAAACGTCTATAAACTTGCCCACTAAATTCTTCCATTTCCCTCACATTTACTCTTGTATGTTATGAACCTCAGCAACATTAACACATTTGTTAAAAAAATTAAAGATATACCAGTATGTAGCTAATATATCTCACTTTTATTCAGATATACTGGCAGGATTAAAGTGATTAACTTTTTAACGATATTAACTTTTGGACATAGAGTGAACAAAGTGCCATAAGTACTGATAGACTTAGTACTGGTCTGAATAAATGAATGAATCAAAACGCGCTGTAATAAATCAAGTGCAATAAGTTGAGTTTGAATGAATGGAGAGGCGATACAGTCAGTCAAAGGATGATGAATCGAGTTACCGATATGAACGAATGAATGCGATTTAATAAGATATAGTAGGTCAACTTATACATGAGATATGGAAAATACAAGATTTTTGGTCAAAATAAGGGATCTATTTATACGCGAGACTGATCTATACACGAATATATATGGTATTTGCAGAGCTTTTTTGTGAAGATGTAGCAAATAAAAGAAATTAACGATAAAAATTTATATTTTGCCCTCTGAAATGAGAGCCCCAAATAGGTGCAGTAAAATGTTTCCAAAAAAATCTTATGTAAATATTGTCACTTTTAATCTTTACTTGATATGGATAAAGAAAAAAAAATTAAAACATTAAACTTGAATGTTTTGCATTGCTAAATTTATTGTTTTGTTCTTTGGAGATATACATCATCCACTGACCTTTTTTAAATTTCAGCACTTCTCTGACCTGTATGCAAAGGAACATTTTTATATGTATTTAGGAAAATTACATTAGGATGTAAACACAGCACCAAGATGGTGTCAAGACGGGAGGAGGAAGAGGAGGAGGAATTGTGCTGTGGTACATTTAGCTTGCTGTTTTACTTTCTACTATCCTGTAAATTCCCCAAGTAGAGTCTCAGTTAAGAAGGTCAAAACTGAACATTACAATAGTCAGACAATGACCACTATTAATTTATTGCCCTTTTCAAAATTTACAAGTCAAATCAGTAAAACCATAAAACAGTAGTCCCAGAAAAAAGTATTTAAAATAAGCTGACAATTAGCTGTCAGTGGCTCAGTGACTAGCACCCTGCCTCTTTTAGTGCCAAGGACCTGAGTTCAATTCCAGCCTCAGGCGACTGCCTGTGTGGGGTTTGCACATTCTCCCCATGTCTGCGTGGGTTCTCTAGGTGCTCCAATTTATTCCCACAGTTCAAAGACCTGCAGGTTAGGTGGATTGGCCATAGTAAATTGCCCATAACGTTCAGTGATGTGCAGGTTGGGTGGGTTAGCCATGGTAAATGCAGGGTTTCTGGGGCAGAGTCGGGCTTGAGTCTTCAGGGGCTGAGAGTCTTACGGCATGGAAACAGATCCTTTGGTCCAACTTGTCCATGCTGACCAAGTTTCCCAACTAAAAATGCTCCCATTTGGGCTATATTATCCTAAACGTTTCCGTTTAATGCACCTATCCAAATGCCTTTTAAATATTCTAACTGTATCCGCATCTAGAGTCAATGTGGACTCGACGAGCCAAATGGCCTGCTTTCATACTGTAGGCATTCTATGAAATCCAGATTCACAGGCAACCACCTCAACTCACGCTATGTTAGGCCTCAAAATTAAATAGTAAAACCATCTCATGTGCTTCCTATTTAAACTAAATCAAACTACAGCTCCACATAGCTCATCTCCACAATAACATGCATGACAACTAAAGACCAGCGTAGCAGAAACCTAGCATCAAAGACCTGAACATTATAGTGCACTTGAATACAGGAGCAAATGCATTGCCTCAAATACTGATAGTTCAAGCTTGATTAGACTAGCCACAGTCATGAAAATGTTAATTTAATAAGATTGTCAACTGATAATATCTAGTTATTAACTAACACTTCAAGGCACTACGCATTGGAGGGAGAGAATCTGTTTTAATAATGTGTTATAGCTAAATATGACAAATGTAACAGAAACCATTTCTAACAGTGTTATCCACAGAGGCAGCAAGAGGCAATTTGGCATTTCTTAAAAATTCAACTAGCTTCGTGGCATGACTTTGGTCAGACAGATTATAAAAATCACAGATCTAGGAGCAAATCATCTGCATGATTTAAAATTTCTGTAAGTTAGATAATGTTTGTGTTACTCAGAATTAATTCAGTTTGCTGAATTACACATTACAAAAGAGACTTGATTTGTCACAAAGAAAAGTGGTTTTAGCATGCTCAGAAGAAACGGACACAGAGTTCTCCTGAAATCGAAAATATAGTAGCACCAACTGAAAAAGGATGATAAAGTGAATGATAAATGCACTAAGTGGTTGATTCTTTCACATGTCCTCTATGTAACAGCAAATCTTTGTCTCGTTGTCTGCTGATTTTGTCAGCGGTGGCTGGTTGCCACCTTCTTATTTCAAGAGCAGGGCAGGAAGGCAAGCACAAGTGTACCTCAGCCAGAATAGGAGTCAAATTCATACTACTGGCACTATTCTGAACCACAAGACAGCCATCAAGCAAATTGAGCTTAGTGGCCCCAATCTGAGGTAGGAAGAGAAAGATATTGACTTCAGGCATCCACTGTGAATTTTTTATGTGGCTGTGATGTTCACATTCATCAGCAGTGTCAGGTATGCAACAGCATGAGTCCAGCTGCATAGTCCATTAGGTCTCAATTTGATACTGAAGAACATCTCATCAAACCAAAGTCCTCACTAAAAAATCATTTCATACAGTTAAGGTTCAAGAATTTGGTTTACATGTGAGCTTCTAGAGTACTTCAATAAACCTGGCATTCTCAAGCCATTAAAAAGTCATTAAAATACTCAGAACAGAGAGTTGAGAGTTGCAGTTGGGCACGCCCAAAGTAGAATTCTGGTCTTTTTGGACACGTTTCACAGTTGCAGGTGTACTATAATTGCTGCTGCAAAAGAAAGCTATTGAAAGCTATAGTACTGAAGATTTTTGGGACGTTAAAACAATTTATTTCACAAATCTAAGGCAGTTGCTAAGATTTGGTATACGTTTACAATATCCTAGGATTTATAATATTGGGTGCCGAGCACAAATGCAAGGGAGTTACGTTAAATCTTTGTTAAAAACTGGTTTAGCCTCAAGTGGAATATAACATCTAATTCTAGGTGCCATTTCAACAAAAATGTGAAAGTATGAGAGAGAATACAAATAAAACTTCATAAGGAGGGTTACAGGAATGAAGAACTTCAGTTACATTGATAAACTGGAGGGGTTATGGGTGCTTGTGTTGGAGAATGTTATAACAAACTTGACAGAGGTATTCAAAATAATGTGGACTCCAGACAGAATAGATGAGGGAGAAAACAACAGAGATATAAGGATTGAGGATTAGATTAGAATTAATTGGTAAAAAGAACAATGGAGACACGAGAAGAAATTTATACAGCAAGTGTTAAAATCTAAAATATACTACCTGTGTGTACAGGAGAAGCAAGTTAAATTGAGATATTCAAAAGTAAATTCAATTATTAGCTAAAAAGCGAGAATATGCAGGTTCATAGGAGAAGGTGAGGGAATAGTACGAGGTGTACTGCTCATTTGGCGAGCCAACACAGGCAACATACAAATCGCCTCCTTCAGTGCTGCAACGATTCTGCAACGCTGTTGCTTAACATTCTGGAATTTCACACAAGGGCTGTTCACCTAACTTGAAACCTTTATAACGTACACCACTTCACCAATACTGATGAAAACAGTCAGCATACAGACTGACTCGTAATATTAGTCAGCTCTAACTTGTGTTGCACAACCAAGCCTCTCAAAACCATCTAAAGTGACAAATTCTGAAACATAATGATGTTTATCAGAAATGACAGTACAAATATTAAAATACATTGAATGGGAAAGTCTTCAACAATCCAGAGCATAAAGCAACTTTAACTACTGTTTTAAGTCTACTTTCACAGAGGAAAAAAAATTTCTGCATTTGAAGACATCTTATAAATGTCACTCCACACTGAAGCTGTCTCCCATTATTCAGCTCTATTCGGGTTAAAATACAACAGCCACCTCAGTGCTGGGTACAGTACAGGAAGGTATAAAAGGTCAATCCCTGGTGTCAGACGGCTACATTGAGAGGTAAATTTAGGAAAGCCTGGACTCTCACCTTGAAAGTAAGCAGATGAAAAGGAACTATTAGAGTATATAAACTCCTAAGTGCAATAAAAAGTGAAGCCAGAACATTATTTCAAGTTAAAATAGGACTACAGGACAAACAAAGAAAAGAACAAACTTAAACAAGACTAGCCCCAAAAAGGACATCTGGAAACACTTCTTTAGAAAGCAATTAGAAGCTAGAGTGATCTTCTAGCTGGAGTATTGGGACCAGAATCTCTGGCATCAGTTGAGCAGTTAGATGATGTGACTGGAGGGAACCCGCAGGTTTTAAAAAGGAGAGGGGTTAGTTTGGCCAATGTCTCCTCTATCTGAATCATTCTTAAATTTATTAAATAAAAGCTGTATTAACATTTGACTAGATATGATACTTTTATTTGAGAGAATTCAAAAAAAATCACAACTTCAGAAAATTGGCCATAATTCTCTTGAACAGAAAGAGCATTGAAAATGCAAAGTCAAATTTAACTTTTATGTATGGAAAATTGCTGAAATTGAGAGTGGATAACAATCAGTGAGAGAAGGTAGACAATCATGACCCAAACAAAAAAGATAAGTGATAGTCTATCTCCATAAACAGGGAAAGTACTGTAAAATAAACAGTGCAAAAATCAAGGAGCAAGTTAAAGTAAGAATTAGTGAATTCAAATATCAAATCATGGCCAGAAACAGGAATAAAAAGAAGGAAAAACTGCAGGATTGAAAGGAGTGATAAAGAACAATAAAGAAAAATCAAAATTGCCATCAATTAATATAACGGAATGAGAATCAATACTTATACTAGATGGTCTTTAGCATTCCAACAATTTGTATTGGGATAACTACCATATCATAACATTAAAAGAGCACATAAGCCTAGAATACAAAATTTAACTTATTGTAAATTTAATTTTAAATTTGACCCAAACAGTAACCTCATGCTATTCCATGCATCACAGTGGTAATCCAGATTTTGTATGGGGGAGGAGCAAGAAGAGACATGACATTTTGTGGAGCTAACAATGTAATGCAGCAAATCGAAGAGCCACTGTTTGATACTGAGTTGGCTGTGCTTGTTCTTTCCCTCCTTCCTGGTCTTATACAATTTATGCATAAGCCTTTAGTACCATTAGCCTTAACTTGACAGCAAATTCTGGCTCAACTTCATGCAAATCAAAAGTTGTCACCATGCTTTATTTTCATCACTGTTGTCAATTACAAAGTAACAAAAATATAGCTCAGGTTTTCAGTGTTTGATTTTGAAACTATAAAACAACAACTTGCATAACTTTGGATACAATAGAAAAATGATTTTAAATGGTGGTAGCAATTTTAAACAATGTCTGATTTTAGGCATCAACCTAAACAGGTAATGTCAGAGCTTACTATGTAAATAAACTGCCCATTCAAAATCTAACCCGGTGATACACTAAGCCCACTCTAATGGAATAAAATAAATAATTTTTGGAAGCATTTGAATAATGTTTGTTTTCAAAAAATATGCAAAATATTTCAAAGCTTCCACAGTGAACTTAACCTCTGTCACCATGTTGGACATTGGTGCTACTATTCATTGCAACTAGATACCATTGTCACCCCCAGGTAATGAAATGGAGAACAAGTGGCAAATGGACAGCAATTCCAATCAAAACCAGTGTTAGCAGCTGAAAAGAAAAGGATGCCATTGCAGACATCAGATTAAAAAACAAGTGTTTCTTGTGGTAGAGTTAATATATTCACATGCATGCCTGATGCTGTACTTCCATTTGCCCTAAAGAAAGGAAAAGGATAACAGACAACTATAAATACCTAACAAAGATGCAACAGAAGTGCTCCACCATGGTTGCTCCCTCGTAGCTTAAAAAATCAAAAACAATTTTGGTTAAGACACAGTTGCTTCTTTTTAGCCTCTAGTACATTGTCACTGATTGTAGGATTCTCCATTAGCTCATATTAAGAGGTAGATGAGGGTAATAAAAGCATCACACTCAAAATTATAGACAAAATATCTGCAAGTCAATAATTTCATTTTCCCCAAATGATATATTATGGAATGTTTTCTTGATGCCTCAAAAGGTATCACATTGCATGCTGTTAAATATTAAATTTATCAATAAAACTTCCTGCTATGTGATACAAGAGTACTCACGAGATTGTTAATGTGGTGGTGATAATAAGGCAGTTTTTACAGTACTGTAAATGAATGACACTTGCATTAAATAGGGTCTACAGTGGTAACCAATGTTGGTTGAACATTGAAAGAGGGTTCCTTGAAATCAATGCTATACAAATATTATGGAAATAATAAAATTTAACACAACAATTGCAAATGTAGTGAATTACTATTCTGATCCATAAAACATTTGAGAAAACATGCAGTATTATGGGATGCCCTCTTTCCAAAGGCTAAGTGCACGCTTACTGCAACCTAATCCACAGCCAATATTCATATTTAGCAATCCTGCTCTTAAAATGTTGAGCACCAAGAACATTAATGTTATGAATAGCAACTTCTAATACTCATAAATAGCAAGACATGTAAAATTAATGTGAAACTCCTAAACTCAAAGTTTTTCAAAATGATAATCAATTGTTTAGATGGTCTGGTGCAGTGCACAAATTTGTATACCTAAAACAGAATTATGAACAAGGCACATTGACAACATAACGTAGTAGAACAAAATATGCCACCCAATCTTAGATAAGGGGTTTTATGATCAACATCAATGGACCAAAACTAATGATGATACCAAGCATCATAAACAAATTTATGAATCTGTTAGCAATTTCAATCCATTTTAGTTATACAAGCTGGATACTTTCAACAATTAAGTGATAGGGATGCAAATGGAAATGAAAATAGCAGCAACTGAATGGAAAGCAAAATTTCACAACTTGGGAGCATGCCATGACCACCACACTGGAGACAAGACTCAGACATAACTGAACTAGTTACATTGCACAGTACATAATTCACTTATAGCTAAGAATCTTTGTCTGTATAACTATGAGTTTCTTAAAGACAAAGAAAGCCAAAGGAAAAGTGAATCAGTGGCTATAATAATACACTGCATATTAAATTTCACATTATGGACCACAAAGAATAAGGGAAAATTAATAGTTTACGAGCTATCTTCTTTTCTGGCAGTAAAAAATGATCTCATTATACAAATATCTGATAACAGCGAAAAAAAATTGCACACATGAATAATTGAGATTTACCATGTCTTCGAGTAAGCATTTACATCATGCGCATTAAAATGCTTACACGCATTTTTCAAATAAAAGCAAAAAAAAACACACGCAGGTACCTCCCAAAACTTGAACCAATTTTTAAGGGCAGGGGTAGAAGAAGGAGAAAGAAATAAACCTTTTTGAAGCAGAACTAATAAAAGCACTAGGGAGAGATGTGAGTTAGTTGTTGGGTGACACGTCCAGAACACGATCTCTTTCACACTCATACATCCATACACACACTCAGAGGATAAACATGTGCTGAATGAATTTTGATTGCCACATTATTATTGTTAGAGGAGCCAACGCTGAACGCCCGCCCCCCATCGGGTCATGAACCCATTTCAGATGGTTCTGAATGGGGGAATGAAAATCTCAAACGGCTCTTAGTTACCATGCGGGCAGCCTCAGCCCACGTGCGGTCCTTCTTCTTCTTCTGCTTGTCTTTCATCTTTTTTTCCCCCTTCGAGTGTCGATTCCCTGTACTTTAGCTGCAGCAGCTGCTGTTGTTGTTGGTGGCGGTGGTGAGGGTTTTTCTTTTCCCGGGGGCGGGTGAAGGGAAATGGTGGGGGTGGGGGTGGGGTGGGTGGGGGTGGTGTGGAGAAGGCGGCGGTGAGGCCAAAGCAAACAAAATAATCACGCGATCTTTTTAAAAAAAAGACGCGCAAACAAAACCAGAGCTCGATGGTTTCCGCACGATCCCGATCTCGCTCTCTCTATGGTTGGGGTGGGGGGGGATGTGTGTGTTTTTGTGTGTGGTGGGGACGGGACAGGACGGCCCTCTCTGTCTCCACACTCCGCAGATCCCGGAGCTTCTAAGCGACGCAAACGGCCATCATGAAAACAGGGCCAAAGGGCAACTGACGTCATTAGCCGCAGCACTCGCTCGCGCTCTCCTCCCCGGCTCGCGCTCACCGGTTTTATTTTAAAAATAAAAAAAAATCAACCACGCAGTGTTAAAAAGGACGCACAGTCGAAATAAGCATCCACCGAAACCTATTTATCATTTTATAAAGCCCGAACAGGTCCTGCCGCGCACTAAGCCGATGGGGGAAGGGCGGTCGGCTCCAACAACAGCTCTGGGGGCTTAACGGTTGGGGGAGGGGGGTGTGGTGATCTGTTTGTTTCTTCCCTTCCCCCACAACTCACGCCATCCCCTTCCCTCCACACACATCTCAGGGCCGCGATGCTTTCCGGACTTTGTAGTTCACCCTCGCTCGAGCTTTCCTTCCAACAAATGGCCTCCTTCCGCGCAGTGGACTCCAATTCCCGTCAGCCGGAAGGCCGCACAGCTCCCTATCAGCTGGTGGCTGCTTACCACAGCACATACCGCCGCCTGGTTGCGGTCAGTGGCATTGCGGCGACGTGACCCACTTGACACCTTTACGGAGCAGACCATGTTTATGACTAAGAAGAATGTGAATAAATGAGCGCGTTTAGGGACCAGTATTTACCTGGATTTCAGAGGCATTAATCTTCACCAGAATATTTTTGCGAACCTTTAAATAAAACAGAAATTGATGGAGAAACTCAGCAGGCCTCTGCAGAGAAAACAGAGTTAACTTCATATGCTGTATTTTAGTGTTTTATTTCATTATTTTACCTTTATATAAATAAAATCTGTTTTAACCCCCAAAGGTCCTTGACCTTTTTCAGTTTCTTTTCGCATTACAACAATCTCCCTTTTTAATTTAACCGTTGAATCAAACAGAAAAAGTTTCAGAAACATAGAGTTTATAAATAACATTTTTAACACATTGGGATTCTTTATTCAGTTTCATAAATCAGTCTGTACAGTAGTACTGTAGAATGTAACTTTTAAAATTTAATATTCAATGTCAGCACTGAGCATATCCTTGTCAATAAAAGCACACCCACATTCAGAGTAAACATAGAGTCACAGAGTCATACAGCAAGGAAACCAGACCTTTCAGTCCACCTTGTCCATGCAGACAGACATCCCAATCTGACCTAGTCCCATTTGTCAGCATTTGGCTCATATCCCTCTCAACCCTTCTTATTCATATACCCATCTAGATGCCTTTTAAATGTTAGAACTGTACCCATCTCCACCTTGAAAATAATTTCAAAATATACCTTGCTTGCCTTGATCTAATTCAAAACTAGAATTTCTTAGATAATTGGAATTCAAAGCCTCTATTTGCGTTCGACCATAAGACCATAAAACATAGGAACAGAATTAGGCCATTCAACGCATTGAGTCAATGTCACCATTTAATCATAGCTGACATGTTTCTCAATTCCATTCACCCGCCTTCTCCCACAAACCCTTGATCCCCATAACAATCAAGAACCTATCTATCGCTTTAGATTACTTACAGTGTGGAAACAGGCCCTTCGGCCCAACAAGTCCACACCGACCCGCTGAAGCGCAACCCACCCATTCCCCTACATTTACCCCTTTACCTAACACTACAGGCAATTTAGCATGACCAATTCACCTAACCTGCACATCTTTGGACTGTGGGAGGAAACCAGAGCACCCGGAGGAAACCCACGCAGACACGGGGAGAATGTGCAAACTCCACACAGTCAGTCGCCTGAGTTGGGAATTGAACCCAGGTCTCTGGCACCGTGAAGCAGCAGTGCTAACCACTGTGCCACCGTGCCGCCTATCACTTTCTATCACTCTGAGGCTGTGTCCTAGCATCTCCTATATTTGGAGACATCTACTCCACACCCATTCTATCCAAACCACTCAATATTCTGTACGTTTCAATCAGATGCCCCTCATCCCTCTAAACTCCATGGAGTTCAGACTCAGAGTCCTCAACCATTCCTCATATAACAGTCCTTCATTCCCATGATCATTCTTGTGAACCTCCTCTGGAACCCTTCCAATGTCAGCACATCTCCCTTAGATACAGGGCCAAAACAGCTCTATATACCCCAAATATAGTTTGACCAGAACCTTATTCAACCTCAGCAGTACATCTCTGCTGTTGTATTCTAGCCGGCTTGCCATGAATGCTAACA